>NC_057814.1:156978169-157103877 GCF_018294505.1 Triticum aestivum
CGCCGAGCCACCCCACGCTGCCCTCTGCCACCCCGCGTCGCCGCCCCGCGCTGCCCCCGCCTCGCCGCGCTGCCGCGGAAGCCGACGGAGCTGCCGCCGATCCAATCTGATCTTGCCGTTCGGATTTTTTCGGTTTAGGTAAAAACCGTCTGTTTTTTTTATAAAACCCTAGTTTCGTTTTTTAGATCGGTTCGTTGGTTTTCTTGGTTTAGTTTATTTAGCGGACGTTCGTCCGTACGTTCGTTTTAACGAACGGTTTTCACCTGTTAGTCACAGGCAACGAACATTCGTTCGTTAGCCTGTTCGTCAGTTTTTCTTTTTCTCGGTTTTTTCGCGATTATTTTCGATCGCGATTTCTGATCTGATTTTTGTTTCAGTTTATCTTTTTGCTCGTTTATCGGAATCAGGCGATTCAAGCGCCTAGATCTTCGTCTCGAAACCCTCTTTCCGTTTAATCAACTTGAACAAGATTTTGGTACTGTAAAATTTAACTTTAGTCCAGATTAGTAAATGGATCTTGTTTCTTTCGCCGTTTGAGTTTCGTTGCTCCGTTTGAGTTGATTCTTTTTGCAAACCGGAGTTCTTAAGTTGAACTTTCTGGTTAGATCTTCTTATTTGAGATTTAACCATGCATCTTTGTTTGATTGCTTATGCATGCTATTGTTTGTTTGCGATAGAATTCCCAAAGTGCGAAGCATGCTACTACGAGTCCCTAGGTTTTGCGGATCGTCAGCAAGGCAAGTAACACATTGATCATACTCTTTTCATACCCAGTTTTCTGCATTAGCTCCAATCCTCAAAACATTGCATGATTAGGAAGTGATTAACATGTGGGTATTGGGAAGTAGTAGATGAGGTAGAACCTATTGCCCTGTTATTATAAAACCCTTGGGAGTTACTTCTACGTAATGCTTATACGCTATGCTATGCTCGTAGACGTGGTTTGGGTGAGAGAATCCATGACAGATGTGAGCGTGTTAATTAATGGTTCAACTTAAGGTGGCAACTTTAATACACATCTGGGTGGATTGCTTGTCGGGCACCTGGAGAATCCAGTGTTGTCCTAGGATATCCCGGAGTACCCGTGTCATCATCCTAAGGTCCGCCACCCAGGCTCAAAGGGAACTGAGATATTTCATGCTAGAAACTTCCATGTGCAACCACAAGCTATTATGGGCTCTAGCATAGTTGAGTAAGTTGCATGACCTCTTCCAGTGGTAGGCTAGCAGATGTAGAGGGATTTAGGTTGGTACTGTCTACCCGGGGTTAGAGTTAATGCTTCTGAAAGACTGTGTCTCGGTCATCCGTTTCTCAAACACCATGTAGTGCGAGAAATCCAACGGAGGCGATCGAGTCTTGTGGGGAAAAGTGCGCAAACCTCTGCAGAGTGTACAATCTAATCATGGTTAGCCGTGTCCCCGGTTATGGACATCTTGAGTATCTAGTACTTGGATTATCATAAGTACCTCAACACTCTAAATTAATATTGTTGGGTTGATAATTACTTTAATTGGGATTGAGTTGGAGGAACCTTCTCAATGATGTTTCAACTAGCATGATATTTAAGTTAAATCTATTCCTTTGTTGTAGGGAAAAATTGGCTTTTCGCAAAACTATAACCATAGAGCTTTCCACCAGCCAAATATGCATGTAGTGATAGCATCATTCTGTTCTTGCTCTACTGTGTTATATTGCCAGCATATTCCATGTGCTGACCCGTTTCGGGCTGCAACGTATTATGTTGCAGACTTTTCAGACGAGGAGTAAGGTTCATTAGGCCATTGCCGTGCAGCTCAGCTATGCCGTTGGAGTTGATGGACTCACCTTATCTTCCAAGCCTTCCGCTGTTATCGTATTAGATAGCCTTAAGCCATATTTATTGTAATAAGTTCTCTTTTGAGACATTCGATGTAATAAGTGTGTGATTATTACTCTGTTATAAATCCTTCAAGTATTGTGTGTGTCAGCATTACCGATCCAGGGATGACACGGAAGCACAGAGACTTGAGCGTTTGAGGTCGGGTCGCTACAGACAATGACATATTTCTTGTTTGTGTGTAGTTGGCCGTGGCGTGCCATAGGGGCGTGAATCCAAGAACCTTCGGAGAGTCAAAAGAAGCCAACATTGGTGGTCCGATGCTTATCTTATTGATCTGGAGTTGGGTGCACTTGCTAGTGGGGCGGCCGATACCAAAGGGTTACGAGTTGTGGGATGATCATGATGACCCGGACTGTATCCCTACATGGGCGTATAAGTGGTACAAGGTTGAATGTTTTATTGGCAATTCAAAGACCATGTATTTGCAGTACTCCAACGAGCTTGACATCATGACCCCGGAGCAGATTATCTTAGTAGCTTATTGCCTTTATTGTCTCTTCGGTTTTCCAAAAATCATACTAACAATGTAGTTTTTTCTTAATCTTTGTTCATAGGTGACCTGGGAACCATACGGAATGACGACCAATATTGGTAATGGAGTAGGTTTTATCACTTTCACACTTAAGCCAAAGTGTCTACGTGAAGCACACCTATGGGGGATGTGTTGGGAACTTTTGTAGCATTCTCATCAACATACAAAGCAGAAACAAAACAGAGAATGATGACATCACGATGCCCCAGCCCAGGGCACCCTGCGTGTTGACAGCACGGCACCCCAGCCAAGGGCTCCATGCGCGTTGACAGCACTGCGTCCCAGCCCAGGGCGCCATGCGTGTCGAAAACGACTAAGTCCAACAATTTTTAGCTGCTGATGTTGGGGGCGCCATGCCTTTTTTCTGGGCGCAATGTACGACGCCCCGGCCGAGGGCGCCATGCGCGTCAAAAAAGACTAAGTCCAACAATTTTTGGCTGCTGATGTTGGGGGCGCCATGCCTTTTTTCTACGCGCCATGTACGATGCCCCGGCCGAGGGCGCCACGCACGTCAAAAACGACGAAGTCTAACAATTTTTAGCTGCTGATGTTAGGGGCGCCATACCTTTTTTCTGGGTCCCATGTACGATGCAGCACGGCGCCTTAACCTAGGGCACCATGGTACTGCACATTTTTTTAACTTACTTTGCCACAGATTATTCAAGTTTTTAAATTCAACAGAAATAAGACATCAGATCTTCATGACATACATTAGTGCGGGACATAGAAAGTCTCATGACATTAGTGCGGGACATACAAACGGTTCATGTCACACATAAATGCGGGACATACAAAAGGATCACGTCATACATAGGTTCACACATTCCATATGTTGGGGAACGTAGTAATTTCAAAAAAATCCTACGCACACACAGGATCATGGTGATGCATAGCAACAAGAGGGGAGAGTGTTGTCTACGTACCCTCGTAGACCATAAGCGGAAGCGTTTATCAACGCGGTTGATGTAGTCATACGTCTTCACTATCCGACCGATCCAAGTACCGAATGCACGGCACCTCCCAGTTCTGCACACGTTCAGCTCGATGACGTCCTCGCCTTCTTGATCCAGCAAGAAGGGCGAAGTAGTAGATGAGTTCCGGCAGCACGACGGCGTGGTGACGGTGTTGGTGAAGAACAATTTCCGCAGGGCTTCGCCAAGCACTACAAAAACTATGACGGAGGATAAACTAGAGGGGACAGGGTTGCCGGTACACGGCTTGGTGTTTCTTGATGTGACTTTGGTGCTAGCCCTGCCCCTCTATTTGTATGTTGAGCCCTGGGGTCGAAACTTGAAGCAAAAGCATCCTAATAGTCGGTTTTGCCTGAAAGGCAAGAGTCCCACTCGGAATCCAAGACCAAATGCCACAAACCTTGGCATCTGGCCCAGACGCCATGGGCCTCGGCGTCTAGCCCAGGGCCAGACGCCAGGGTCTCCGGCGTTTGGCCCCCTGGCCTCCGCAAAACTCCTTTTGCACCGACTTATAGCCCCGTGGGCCTGACCCCTTGGCCTAACCATATCATCCAATATATGAATCTTTACCTCCGGACCATTCCGGAGCTCCTCGTCATGTCCGTGATCTCATCTGGAACTCCGAACAACATTCGGTTACCAACATACATAACTCATAAATACTATATTGTCAACGAACGTTAAGCATGCGGACCCTACGGGTTCGAGAACTATGTAGACATGACCGAGACACTTGTCTGGTCAATAACCAACATCGGAACCTGGATGCCCATATTGGCTCCTACATATTCTACGAAGATCTCTATCGGTCAAACCGCATAACAACATACGTTTGTTCCCTTTGTCATCGGTATGTTACTTGCCTGAGGTTCGATCGTCGGTATCTTAATACCTAGTTCAATCCCGTTACTGGCAAGTCTCTTTACTCATTCCGTAATACATCATCCCGCAACTAACTCATTAGTTACAATGCTTGCAAGGCTTATAGTGATGTGCATTACCGAGTGGGCCCAGAGATACCTCTCCGACAATCGGAGTGACAAATCCTAATCTCAAAATACGCCAACTCAACAAGTACCTTCGGAGACACCTTTAGAGCACCTTTATAATCACCCAATTACGTTGTGACATTTGGTAGCACACAAAGTGTTCCTCCGGTAAACGGGAGTTGCATAATCTCATACTCATAGGAACATGTATAAGTCATGAAGAAAGTAATAGCAACATACTAAATGATCAAGTTCTAAGCTAACGGAATGGGTCAAGTCAATCACATCATTCTCCTAATGATGTGATCCTGTTTATCAAATGACAACTCATGTCTATGGTTAGGAAACTTAACCATCTTTGATCAACGAGCTAGTCAAGTAGAGGCATACTAGTGACACTCTATTTGTCTATGTATTCACACATGCATTATGTTTCCGGTTAATACAATTCTAGCATGAAGAATAAACATTTATCATGAAATAAGGAAATAAATAATAACTTTATTATTGCCTCTAGGGCATATTTCCTTCACCATACACATACATAAGATTCACGCCCCAAGCCAGTAAGCAAAGCCACGTCCTCGTGCTCCACCATCACCACGGCCACGCCCTCGAGCTCCACCATCCCCACGGCCACGTACTCAAGCTCCTCCATCACCACGGCCACGTCCACGAGCTCCTCCACCGTCACCATGTCCACGTCCTCGAGCTCCTGCACCGTCACCATGGCCATGTCCTCGGGCTCCTCCATCGTCACCGCGGCCACCACCACCATCACCACGGCCGACGCCACCATCACCACCATCACCATCTCGTTTTGATCTCTTTCTTTTGGTACAACATCTATTATTGTGACCCTCGTTGTTAACTTCACCGCAACGGCTGATATCATTGTCGGATTCAGGGCTCCGCAGACCCTTGAGAGGTTCGAACTCTGGGGTGCGCACGAAGGACTCTCTCTCCCCAGCCTGCCTACCCAACGATTCCACGGCCTAGCTCGACGAACCCAAAGAACACGAGACACCAAGGTTTATACTGGTTCGGGCCACCGTGCGGTGTAATACGCTATTCAAGTGTGGTGGTGGTGGATTGCCTCGAGGGCTAAGGATGAACTAGTACAATGGGTGAACAACCTCAGGAAGAGAGGCGTTCTTGAGCTCTAGCAGCTGGTGAGATAGTCTTGGTGGAATCGGTCCGGTCCAAGCCCCACGTCATGGTGGTGGCTAGTCCTATTTATAGAGGCCCCGGTCCTCTTCCCAAATGTAGGCGGGAAGGGATCCCACAACAGCCAATTTTGAAGGGAGACAACTGGTACAAGCTATCTTGACAAAAGTAGTCTTCGCCTGCCAAAGGCTCTGGTGGTGACGCTGCCGTGGGCTCCGCGATGACCTCTGTCGGATCACGGTTTCCGGCAAAACCCTCAAGGTTCGAACACTGGGGTGCGCACGAAGATCTCCCCCTACCTATCCATGTCCTAGCTTCGGTAAGATCTCAAGGGCTCACTCGACGAACTCGCAACACAAGGGACACAAGATTTATACTGGTTCGGGCCACCATTGTGGTGTAATACCCTACTCCAGTGTGGTGGTGGTGGATTGCCTCTTGGGCTATGGATGAACACTTACAAGGGGAAGAACAGCCTCCTGAGGTTGAGGTGTTCTTGTGCACGATGTGTGGCTAAGGGTAGGCTCCAGATCCCCCTTTCCTACTGTGGTGGCTAGTCCTATTTATAGAGGCCCTGGTCCTCTCCCCAAATATTGAGCGGGAAGGGAGCCAACAACGGCCAATTTGAAAGGGGACAGCTAGTACAGCTTATCCTGACAAAAGCAGTCTTCGCCTGCAAAAGGCACTAGTGGTGACGCCGCCTTGGGCTCCATGGTGACCTCCGTCTTGCCGTCCTGCTGGTCTTGGTCTCGTTGTACCGATATGGAAACCTTTGCTTGACGCCTCGGTAATCCGCGCCTGCGCTTGCTCCCTTAGCACCAAAGAGGAAACAAGGACACTGCGCGCGCTGGCGCCCGCCTGGTCTCGATCGTCATGGCTCACGTCACGAGAACCTCGCGAGGTTTGTCTTGCCTTGAACTCTCCGCCCCTCGCGAGCCAACCTGGTGAGGCCGCTCCTGGGGAGGTCTTGTGTCGTCCGCCTCGCGAGGGTCTTGAATGCCTTGTTGATGAAGATGGGCCGTACGGGCCCGCTCGCAGAAGCACGCCATGGGCCGCAGGCAGGCAAGTCTGGGGACCCCTGTTCCCAGAATGCCGACAATAGCCCCCGGGCCCAAGGCGCGCTCGGGCTTGGCTTCGAGGCGAAGCCAAAGGTCAAGTGCGGAGCGCCGCATGCCCCAATAGCCCGCGGCCCTGGTCGACGCGTGGCAATTGATTGGACGTGGGCGTCTCCGGTTCCCCACGTAGCCTTAGAGTCCGCCTTGCTACGCGGCCACCGAAATCTACACAGTTATTCTTCCATCGCCTGTTCCATACTTCCCTGGTTCCTCTGCATCTCCGAGACTCTGCTCCTCTTTCCAATCTGACCTGAGCTCTGCCCACTCCATCGCCATGGTGCCGAAACAAGCGGATAAGGGGAAGAAACCTCTGTCTTCTGCCAGCGCGCCTCCGGCCATCGAGCCCGCGGTTGGTCGATCGCTGGTGCTCAACGTTGAGGCCATGGGCAGGGTGCACCCCATGCTCGCCTCTTGCTTCAATGAGTGGGGAAAGTCGGTCACCTGGCCTGCGTCTCGAGCTCATATCGACAGGACAGTCACCGAGGTTCCGCTCTTCATCGACGATCTCTGGGCTGGCCTAGTTCCCCCTTTCTCCGCCTTCTTCAACGCAGTACTTGAACATTACCGGATCCATATGATGCACCTCGACCCCCAATCCGTGACTCTTCTCGCCGTCTTCGCCTTCGTTTGTGAGGCCATGGTGGGCATTGCCCCTCCGTGGCCCTTCTCCGCCACTTCTTTTCGTTGCATCTGATGGATCCCCGGCAGAGCTCGGGATGCGAGAGCTTCCATGCCGTGGCGGAGACGTCCGGCTCGGGGATCGATTTTGACCTCCCGCCGTCCGCGGGCAGATTTCAGACGCGCTGGGTGTATGTGGACGTAGGGGTGCTCAGCTCCGTCGTCGCCTGCCGCCCCCAGCTCCGGCTGGGGCCATGAGAGGCTCGCGAGCCCTTGCCTTGTCCCCGTCTGGCTCAGGCTGAAGAAGCTGAAAGACCTTGGTGTGACTGCGCCTACGGTGGTGAAGGAGTTTGTCAGGCGCCGAGTTGCTCCTCTTCAGCGCCATTCTTGACCGATGTGGGCCTTGCTCAACAGCAAGGACCACATGAGGCTTCAGGAGTCCGGGCTCCCTCTTGAGACGCAGCAGACGGTGCTTGAGGTCTTGGCGGGCGTTCCATTGCTGGATGACATGCCTAGGAAGAGTTGCTTGTTGTACCGTTGCTCGAACAAGGAGGAATTCATGGAGCACATGCCTTCCTTTGACGAGTGGGGGCTGCGCCCAGACGGCTTGGTGGGGCCCCGCAAGAACCCCATCCACGTGGTTCCCCTCTTCGCTGCCGGAGCCGGGCTCGCCCCGATTGCGGATGCAGGGAGGCGAGCGCCGTCCAAGGCCGATGGCCCTAGTACCGGGGTGCTGATTCCGCCCGTGGCTCCCAAGGCGTCGTCCTCGGGGACTCATGATTCTTCCCCCTGGGCGGCACTCGCGGGGGCGACGCAGCGCACGACTCCTGAGGCCGAAGCTCCTGAGACCTCGGCAGGTCGCCGCGAGATGGCGCCTGGCAACTCTCCTCAGCCCGGCACCCCTGAGGCTGTCCCTTCAAGTGCTTTTGCTGCTACACCTTGTGCTGGCCGCCATGTCCAACGCTTTGGTCGGCTCTGCGTGGACTTCGAGGAGCTCTGGAAGAGGAAGAGAGCCCCGAGCGGCAGCGGTGGCATCTTTGGGCCGTTGAAGCGGAGGAAGTACATCGCCATTGATGAGTAAGTACTGTATCTTTGTGGTTTCCTGAGTGTTGCTTTCCTTCCTGACGGTGGTTCTTCAGGGTCCCTTCCGCTAAGGCCGCTGGATCTCTTGAGGAGCAGCCTCCTCTCTCCTCGACTCCCCGCTGGCCTTGAGCGTCCCGAGCCCGCACGCCGCTCCTGGCGCGGGGTCGGTTGGAGAGGCGCGCTTACCTCCATGGCGCCTTGAACCCGCGGCCTCGTCGCCCCTCCCTTGCGGCCTTGCTTGGAGCTTGGCGGGCATGCCCACGATCCCTCCTCTGGTCATGGACGGTGGCTGGTTGGCTTCGGTCTTCGGCTCCTCTTCAAGCAGTGGGCCCCAACTAGTTTGGGCCCCTCGCGAGGCCTGGCTGGCGCCTGGGGCAGCACCATCCCCCAGCCCCCTACTGAGAGGGGGCGCACCGCTTCAGGCCCCACCCGCAGCCCCCGTGGTGGAGGACGAGATGGGCCGTGCGCTTGAGTTTGAGCATGAACGGAGCGTCATTCGCCACGAGTTCTTCCAGGAGGCGATGGGCGCGATGAACCGGCTTGGTGGGGAACTTGCGGACATCGACGTGCACCTCAAGGCTGAGGTTCTTCGGCTGGCGGAGGAACGACATAAACTGTAGGTGGCTATCAACCTTGGCCGCCATTAGCGCGATCTTGACAACGCAAAGGCCGAGACGTCTCTTGCGGTCTCTCGTGAGGCTTGCTCACAAGCTTTGGAGGAAGCTCGCGAGGCTGACCACCGTCATGGGGCTGCGGAGAAGCGCGCGTGGGAGCTCTAGGCCTGGAGCGCGTCGCTGGAGTAGCAGGTTGAGGCGCGCAAAGCCGCCCTTGCATCGCTGAGGGGGACGCCCGCCGAAGAAGAAGAGATCCGGAGGCGTTGGCACTGGAAGCCGTGGAGCGTAGCCTCGAGCTTGAGCGGTTGGAGACGAGGGAGCGCCAAGTTTCTCAAGCGGAAGATGCCATTGGTGCTCGCGAGGCTAAGGCCCACGAGGAGGTCGATCGCTGGGTGGCCGAGGTGCGCGCGGATCTTGAGGCTAGGCATGACCTGAAGTTGCAGCTTGCGGAGACGGAGGCTATGGTTAGAGCCGCTGCCCTTAGGCCCAGGCTGGCTGAGGTAGAGAGGCGCGAGGAGGCCACGGCAGCCGCCGTGGCCACGGCGCTGGCGGAATTGGCCTCTGCCCTCGCCGACATGCTCTCTCTTCAGAAACGGGTTGTTGACGCCGAGGCTGTTGCGTGGCAGAACAGGGAGGAAGTGCTTCAACGACGGACGCTGGAGCGCGAGCACGCCCCCATGTTTTAGGACCTCAGGGTCAGGACCAACGCGGCGCTGGGCCACGTCTGTGACGAGAACGCTCCGCACCCCCACTCGGATGACTACGCCAGTCACCTTCGCTTCTTTGCCAACATGGTGACGCGCCTGGAAGCTCGATCCGATAGAGCTTGCCAGCTCGTGGAAGAGAGGAGCCACGGCCTGCTCAGGCGCGCGTTCTCCCGCATCTTCAGCCATCTTCGGAACACTCACCCTGACTTCGACTTCGACGCCGCCATTTCCCCCATACCTGCGGCCATCCGGGGCGACCTGGTGCGGTGGGTGGAGGACAACGTGGATCCTCTGGTTAGGGCCTTCGCTTCCGAGGACGACGCGGTGGTAGTCGTGGTAGACAAAGGTGACATGGTTGATGACGGTGATGTCGGGGCTGGCGAAGGTGGAGGCGACGCCAGCGACGGCGACAGCGACGCCAGCGGTGCGTCCGAGGATGACCTTGGGGACGCGACGAGCGACATATCCGGCTGATCCCATGTTCCCCTGCTGTTTTACCCTGTATGCAAAAACTTGGGCGTGGCCCCTAAAGATTGTAAGAGCATTTTGAGAGGGGGAGCCCCTCGTGTAAACAAACCGCTGCCTTTATTCTTTTATGCCAAGATGAGTGCGCGCCTTTGTGAATCCATGAGTCTGGTGGAAAGTTCGTTGTTGCGGCTTACCTTAGCCGGGGTAAGCCCCGAACCGGATCGTGAGGTCGTGAGCTCCCGAGGAGCTCTTGAAGGGTCTGCTGATTTGCCCGAGAGGGCCTCGCGAGAATCAGGTGCCGATCATGGTATCGTCGCGCGCGGTGCGTATGCTGCGCCCAGCCCCGCTCGCGGGGGGCCCGCGAGGGGGAGGCAGCGAGCGCGAGCTTCGGAATAAGGCAAGAACCAGATAACAAGAAATCACTCGAACGAGAAAAGGCACCCCCGTGCGCATCAATGAAAATTCAACTTCAACTTAAATCCAACTCCAGAAGGCGAGGCTACAGAAAAGGGATCCAAAGCAAACGGCCGGGTCCGGCACCTAGTCTAGTCTTCCTGTCTTCTAGTCTTCTCACCAGCGCGGAGCTAAGTGCTGCCACTAGGACGTGGGAGGGAGCCCCTGAGGCCTGATGGCGGCACTCCTGAGGCTCCGGGGCGTGTACAGCCCCACTCGTTATTACGTGAGAGTGTCACGGGCGGCGATCTTCACAAGTGTGAGCCTTACTTGATATCGCCAGACGAGGGCCCTACCTTGCGCCACCGTCGACCACCATTGGGGGCGACCGGAAACCTGGACGACACCAAGGGGCAAAGGGGACGCCAGCGGTGCCCTCGGCGACCACGGGTCCTCTCCCGGGGGTAGGCTTTCCAGCACCTCCCCGGCAAGGGCCTAGCTCCGAGGGACGCCTTCCTCCGTGCGGCGCGGGGAGGGGTCCGGCTCCCCACCTCTCTCCTGCAGCCCCCAGTGCGCTCCTCCTGGTGGAAGGGAGGCCGTCGAGCTGGGGCCGCCAGCCGCTGTGGTGACCTGATTCTCCTGCGCACCATGGTTAGCGTAAGCCTGCTCCTGAGGAATTAGTGGTACCCTGTAGTCGTGGTCGCCGGCGCGGTTGGTGAGGCTTTCGGATGGCTCCCGAAAGGTCCTGGCTCCTAGTGCCCCCTCCTCCCAACCCGGCTCGAGGAACGAGCCAGGGTCGTCTTCCAGCATGTACTCCTGGTCCACCATGCGGGGCACGTAGGCCTCCGGGGTCGCCGCCTCGAAGACCTCGCCGTAGTGCCCCACGCTCCATGTCGCCCGTCCTAGCGTGCCGCCTTGAGGATGGTAGGGTTGGATTCCACCCGGACCGTAGGTGGCGGCGCTCGCGCCTACGCCCAGCGGAGGCGGCGCAAGCGCGAGCGGGCGTACAACTCCGTTGGTTACGCCGGTGTCGATGAAGCCTGGGGTTGCACCTGCGGCGCGGGTGCGGCGTGGTCCACCATGCGACCCGGCCGCTCCTGAAGCCGCGGCGTCCAAGAGCTCGGCGACGCGCTCAAGCAAAGCATCCCGACCGCTCTCCATTAACCGGCATCGCAGCAGATCTCGAGCCACTGTGAGCGCAACCCTCATGTTCGCCTGCTCCCGCCGGGTGTGCGGCGCCGTGGCGGCAGCGTGGCTTGAGGCCCTCGCGGCCACCCGCACTTGACGTGGGGTAAGAGCAGAGGGTGAGTGACTGCACCGCCCGCGCCCCGCGGTGTTTGGCGGTGCGCGTGCCGCTTGAGGTGCGGGATTGAGGTGTTGTTGGGCAAGCGGCGCTGCCAGGGTCGGCCAGGCCGCCCAGCAGTCGGTATTGGCTCTCGAGTCGCCAGACATCGGAGCCGCGGAGCATCGAAGGGTCAATGAGCGGATTGGCTGGTGGAAGAAGAGCTCCGGCGCACCCCTACCTGGTGCGCCAATTGTCGGATCACGGGTTTCGGCAAAACCCTCAAGGTTCGAACACTGGGGTGCGCACGAAGATCTCCCCCTACCGATCCACATCCTAGCTTCGGTAAGATCTCAAGGGCTCACTCGATGAACTCGCAACACAAGGGACACAAGATTTATACTAGTTCGGGCCACGGTTGTGGTGTAATACCCTAGTCCAGTGTGGTGGTGGTGGATTGCCTCTTGGGCTATGGATGAATAGTTACAAGGGGAAGAACAGCCTCCTGAGGTTGAGGTGTTCTTGTGCTCGATGTGTGGCTAAGCGTAGGCTCTAGATCCCCCTTTCCTACTGTGGTGGCTAGTCCTATTTATAGAGGCCCTGGTCTTCTCCCCTAATATTGAGCGGGAAGGGGGCCAACAACGGCCAATTTGAAAGGGGACAGCTAGTACAGCTTGTCCTGACAAAATCAGTCTTTGCCTGCAAAAGGCACTGGTGGTGACACCGCCTTGGGCTCCATGGTGACCTCCGTCTTGCCGTCCTGCTGGTCTTGGTCTCGTTGCACCGATATGGAAACCATTGCTTGATGCCTCGGTACTCCGCGCCTGCACTTGCTCCCTTAGCACCAAAGAGGAAACAAGGACACTGCGCGCTGGCGCCCGCCTGGTCTCGATCGTCATGGCTCATGTCACGAGAACCTTGCGAGGTTTGTCTTGCCTTGAACTCTCCGCCCCTCGCGAGCCAACCTAGTGAGGCCGCTCTTGAGGAGGTCTTGTGTCATCTGCCTCGCGAGGCTTGGCCCCTCGCGAGGGTCTTGAACGCCTTGTTGATGAAGATGGGCCGTACGGGCCCGCTCGCAGAGCCACGCCATGGGCCGTAGGCAGGCAAGTCTGGGGACCCCTGTTCCCAGAATGCCGACAACCTCCGTTCTGCTGGCCTTGGTCTTGTTGCATCGATATGGAAACCTTTGCCTGATGCCTCGGGACTCCTCGCCTGTGCCTGCCTCTTTAGCACCGAGGAGGAAACTGATACACTGCGCCAGCTGGCGCCCGCCTGGCTTTGGTCGTCACGGCTCACATCATGCGAACCTTGCAAGGTGCCCCTTGCATAGGTATCTCCGTTCCTCAGGAGCCAGCCTAGCGAGGCCGCCCCCAAGGAGGTCTTGGTGCCGTCCACCTTGCGAGGGTCTTGAGTTGTTGCTGCCGAAGCTGGGCTGTTGGTGGAGCCACACCGTGGGCCGCAGGCATGTCTAGGTACCCCCGTTCCCAGGACGTCGACAGTAGCCCCCGGCCCAAGGTGCGCTCGGACTTGGCTTCAAGGCGAAGCCATGGGGCAAGTGCGGAGCGCCGCGGGCCCCAACCGCCTGCGGCCTTGGTCGACGCATGGCGACTGATGGGACGTGGGCGTCTCCGCTTCCCCACGCTTCCTCGGCAACCGCCCGATTTGACGAGACCCTGATGCATGCAGGAGAAACCATCATTACACGCGATTGTGGAGGTCATCGATTGGCCTCCTTCTGGTTATAAATGAGGAGGGGGGGGGGCGGAGCCCCCGTTGCTCATCTCCTCCTTCTTGCTGCCCGCTCCTTCTTCTTCCTCCTCACTCCGTCGTCTTGCCACGACACCCATGGCTCATATGAAGAGGTTCTTGGCCGCGGAGAAGGGGAAGGCTCGCCAGGAGGGGCCCGGCTCGCCACCGCCCAAGAGGGGGCATGGCTGCCCCCGCAAGCACGCTGCGACCCCTGCTGTGGCCCCTCGGGGGCGCGGACATACTCCTTCGGGGACCGGCATCATCCTTGGTGGCCGCATCGACGCCTCCTCCTGCGGCGGGGGCTGTTCTAGGCGGGGCAGCCCTTGCGCCGAGGGGAGGCGCGCCGTGGCCGCTCGGCCTTCTCGGCCATGCTTCCATTCGGCGGAGGTGCTCCTGGAGTTCTTCATGTGGTCAGAGAGCCCGGCCAGCACCTGGCTCCAGCTTCCGCGCTCCCTTGCCGGCGAGATGACGGCCACGGGTCCTGGTGGCCTCTGGCTGCAGGCCGACGGTTGCTGCAGCAAGGCCTCGTGGGTCGCGGTGGAGGTCTCCGTCACGGGTAATGTGGCCCTGGCCCGCGGCTGGCAGACATTTGCCAGCGCGCGCGGCCTGAGCAGGAGGCGCACCCTCCACTTCAAGTACGACGGTGCCGCGACTCTCTTCGTGAGGGTGTTCAGGGAAGATGGTCGTCGCGCGAGGTGCTGCCCTGAGGACAGCGGCGGCGATGATGTGCTCGGCCTTGGCGACGGACGTGACGAGGATGAGGGCGAACTCGCCCTCGGCGACAACCGTGGCTCGTCCAGCAGCGGCGGTTCCTCCTCCGTCGAAAGCTCCAGCAGCGGCGGCTCCGACCAGCCGCCACGTCGTCGGGCTCGCTTCAAGGATGGTGGCGGGTCGTCCCGTCGCCACGCCCCGGTGAAGCGCGAGGTGAGCTCCGGCTGAGTCGGGGGGGGGGGGCGCTGGGAACTGACCCTCGTGAGCTGCTGCGGGTGTGGGCGCCGCTTTTGCCCGCCCTCTCCTTTCTTCCTGCGTTTCAAGAAACAAGCATGGGGCCCTGCGAGGGCGTGTAATGGGCCGTGATTTTTATGCCGCTATGTCATGCTTATCATTCCTGTGTTGTGTTGTGGCACCCGTATTTCATGTAGACGTAGAGGGATAACTTAGCTTGTTGCACCTGGGGTAGTTTCCTATCTCGTGGTGCGCCTTCTGGCGCCTGGTGAGGCCTCCTTGTTGTTGGCTTAGGAGCCGTTGACCTCAGGACTCGTCGCAGAGCTGCAAAATTTGTTAGGACGTCCGTTGGGTGCATTATCCTTCCCTGTGCGAGGCCTCGGTCACGGGCTAATCATGGCCTAGCGCACCATGACGCGGTACCCGTGGGGCATGGACTTAGAAGGGTGCGCCAAGCATGAGCTCAATCCAGGGCGCCTCACGAAGATCAGGAGAGCCGAAGCTCTGGAGCGACGGGGCTTTGGCGGGGTGTGTCCGTGGTTTAGGCTGGCCCAGCGCACGCACACACCTGCCCATGTAGCCACCGCGCGAGGTGCACGAGGGAGAGCGTCGGGCAACTTCCGTCCTCCCTAGCGCAAAACAGAGAAGCGAGCGAAGAAGAGGAAAGGGGAAACCCAACCAACCAATCGAAAAAGAACACCAGAACTCCAAATTCCATTAAAAACGTTGCAAAGCCAGCTACTGAAAGCAAATGAACAGCCGCGTCCGGCACCTAGTCTAGTCTTCTCACCAGCGCGGAGCTAAGTGCTGCCACTAAGATGTGGGAGGGAGCCCCCGAGGTCCGAGGGCGGCTCTTCGGAGACTCCCGGGCGTGTACAGCCCCACTCATTATTACGTGAGAGTGTCACGGGCGGAGACCTTCACAGGCACTAGGCCTTGCTTCATGGGTAGAACTTCTGGAGGTGCTGGATGTTCCAGGCGTTCTGGATGGGGATCCCGTCCTGCGTCTCCAGGTGCACGGCGCCAGGCCTGGAGACGCAGGCAATCCTAAACGGGCCCTCCTACATGGGTGAGAGCTTATGCAGCCCTTCCCTGGAGAGCACCCGCCTCAGGACGAGATCGCCCACCTCAAGCGTCCTGGAGCGGATGCTGCGGTAGTGGTACCATCGCAGCACCTACTGGTACCTTGCCGCTCGGAGTGAGGCTTGGCCGCGGCGTTCCTCCCCCAGCACGAGGTCCATCTCCTGCATGGTGTCCTGGCGCTCCTCGTCAAACGCCAAGACCCGCGCGGAGCGATGCTTGACCTCGTGAGGGAGGACCGCTTCGGCTCCGTAGACGAGGAAGAAAGGAGTCTCGCCCGTTGGCTTGGTGGCAGTGGTGCAGATGGACCATAGCACAGGCTGGAGCTCGTCATGCCAGCCCCTGCCGCAGGCCTCGAGCTTTTTCTTGAATGTTCTCATCTTGAGGCCTCTCAAGACATACGCATTGGCACGTTCAGCTTGGCCGTTGCTTCTAGGGTGTGCTACTGAGGCATAGCATATCTGCGTTCCATGGTTAGCACAATATGTTTTGAAGAGGTTGCTAGTGAACTGCGAGCCGTTATCGGTGATGATGCGATTAGGGAATCCGAACTGGCTCACGAGGCCCTTGATGAACTTGACTGCGGAGCCGGTTGGGATGGTGCGGACGGCTTCCAACTCCGCCCACTTTGTGAACTTGTCGATGGTGACGTAGAGTTAGCGGTAGCCCCCGGGCGCTTGAGGGAACGGACCCAGAATGTCCAGCCCCCAGACCGTGAATGGCCAAGAGAGTAGAATGGTCTGAAGGCCCTGAGCAGGCTGGTGGATTTACTTGGTGTGGAACTGGCATGCCTCGTAGGACCTCACTAGATCGGTCGCGTCGTTGAGCGCCGTGGGCCAGTAGAATCCGCTGCGGAACGACTTGCCCACCAAGGTGCGTGGAGACGAATGATGCCCGCAATCCCCGCCGTGTATGTCAGCCAACAGCTCACATCCCTGCTTCCTGGAGATACACCACAAGGAAACATCGTTTCGTCGTTTTCGATACAGCTCACCGTCCTGAATGCAGTATGCTGTAGCCTGCCGGCCATGTGCTCTGCGTCTTCCTCCTTCTCTGGCAGTGTTCCTTGCACTAGGTACGCCCTGAACTCTTCGGTCTAGCACCCCTCATGGGGCTCGAGCGCCAGGAGCAGGCGGGCTCCTGAGGTTGGACCGCAGGCAGGGGCTCCTAAGGCTGGTGGTGGGGGAGCCCCTCCTGAGGTGGCACCGGTTCCTCAGCCGGTGGGGCTGCTGAAGGCTTGAAGAGCCGCTCCTCAAAGACCAAGGCTCATGAGGCAGGCTCCTCGACGCCCTCTTGGCGATCTCGTCGGCTTCCTTGTTCGTGTCGCGGGGCATGTGCTGCAGTTCCCGGCCAAAGAATTGTTTCTCTATTTTGCATACCTCAGCGAGGTATGCCTCCATGTGCTTGTCCTTCGGCCCGTATACCTTGCCGGAGAAGTTGACGAGGAGCTACGAGTCACCCTTGATGGTGAGGTGTTTCACTCCCAAGGCCACCGCAGCCTTAAGGCCGACGATGAGGCCCTCGTACTCTGCGATGTTGTTGGAGACCTTCTCACCCTGCTGGAAACAGAGTTGCACGGCGTAGTAGAGTTTGTCCTGGGTGGGCGAGATGAGCACGACTCCATCCCCCGCGCCCCGTCGTCCGAACGCACCATCGAAGTACATGACCCAGCCATCTGGTGCTTCGCTTCCTTGCGAGAGGGATTGGTCCTTGCCTGCTTCGGGTTCCGGAGCATCGGTCCATTTCGCCACGATGTCGGCGAGGGAGGCCCCCTTGATGACCCTGGTTGTGCTGAACTCCAGCTGGAATGCCTGCAGTTCGATGTTCCACTCGGCGACTCTCCCCGCACCGTTGGGGCTCTAGAGCACCCTCTCCAGTGGGTAGGCTGAGACGACCTTAATGGGGTGGCCTTGGAAGTAGTGGCGAAGCTTGCGTGAGGCCACTAGGAGTGCGAGTAGAAGCTTCTGTGGCATGGGATAACGTGCCGTTGCGTCCCGTAACACTGTGCTGACAAAATACACCGGGTGCTCGACGAGGGCGGGAGTGTCGATTGTGTCCGAGGCCTCCGGAGGTCGGGACGCCTCCTGAGGCCGGGGCACCTCTGGAGCTTGGTCGCCCATCAGGGCCATCGTAGTCCCAGGAGCGCCGTCTTGTGGGGCCTGATCATCTGCGCGCTGTCTGGGTGCCGCATCGTCCCCACCGAAGGTGCGGCGTTGCGCCGCAGGCCCTTAGCCTGGCGCTCCTCCTGGACGGCCACCAGCACCGCGCTGGCGGAATGAGGCGTGGCGGCCAGGTAGAGCACCAGGGGCTCGAGGGGGCGAGGTGCTACCATCACCGGTGGGCTGGTCAGGTATCTCTTGAGGTCTTGAAACGCCAGGTCGGCCTCCGGGGTCCACTCGAACGGGCCCTTCTTCTTCATCAGCTTGAAAAAGGCAGGGCGGGCTCCCCCAGCTTGGAGATAAAGTGCCCCAGCGAGGTCACACAGCCCGCAAGCTTTTGCATTTTCCTGAGAGTTTGCGGCGGGCTCATGTCTTCTATCGCCTTGACCTTCTTCGGATTCGCCTCGATCCCCCTGTGCGACACGAGGAAACCCAGGAGCTTGCCGGAGGGGACGCCGAACATGAACTTCTCCAGATTGAGCCGCAGGTCCACCTGGCGCAGGCTGGCGAAAGTCTCCTCCAGGTCCTGAATGAGGGTCCTTGCCTCCTGAGACTTCACCACGATGTCGTCGACGTAGGCCTCAGTGTTCCTCCCGAGCTGCTGGCCCAGGGCGATGTGCATCAGTCGCTGGAAGGTTGCCCCGGCGTTGCGCAGTCTGAACGGCATGCAGGTGTAGCAGTACACCCCACACGGGGTCAAGAAGGCTGTCTTCTCTACGTCCTCCACCGCCATCTTGATCAGGTGGTAACCTGAGAAAGCATCCAGGAAACATAACAGGTCGCACTCAGTGGTGGAGTCGACGATCTGGTCGATGCGCGGAAGCGGGAACGGGTCTTGAGGGCAGGCTTTGTTGAGGTTGGTGAAGTGGACGCACATGCGTTCCTTCCCGCCTTTCTTGGGCACGACGACGGGGTTCGCCAACCAATCCGGGTACCAGACTTCGCGGATGACACCCACCGCTTCCAGCTTGCGGGTTTCCTGGACAATGAAGGACTGCTTCTCCGTGGACTATCGTCGCGCCTTTTACTTCACAGGGCGCACATTGGGGCACATGCTTAAGTGATGTTCGATTACCCCCTAGGGACCCCCACCAGCTGCTTGGGCCCCCAGGTGAATACCTCCTTGTTCGCGTGCAGGAATTTCACCAGTGCCTCTTCTTGGTCCGGGTCGAGGTTGGCGCCTATGGTGAAGGTGGCTCCCGAGGCCCCGTCCTCCTCGACCGGTACTAGCTTCGTCTTGGCCCGATCCTGAGTGAACAACTATTTCTTTTTCGCTGGTGCAGCCCCTTTGTAGGATCGAAAGTCTGTATAGAGGGGGGTGATTAGACTACTTGACCAATTAAAAATCTAGCCTTTTCCCAATTTTAGTTCTTGGCAGATTTTAGCAACTTAGCACAAGTCAAGCAATCAACCTACACATGCAATTCTAAGAGTGTAGCAGCGGAAAGTAAAACAATTGCATATGAAGGTAAAGGGAGGAGATTGAGGGAGCAAACGCAATGTTGACACGGAGATTTTTTATCCGTGGTTCTGATAGGTGGTGCTATCATACATCCACATTGATGGAGACTTCAACCCACGCAGGGTAACAGTTGCGTGAGTCCACAGAGGGCTCCACCCACAAAGGGTCCACGAAGAAGCAACCTTGTCTATCCCACCATGGCCGTCGCCCACGAAGGACTTGCCTCACTCGGGTAGATCTTCACGAAGTAGGCGATCTCCTTGCCCTTACAAACTCCTTGGTTCAACTCCACAATCTTGACGGAGGCTCCCAAGTGACACCTAGCCAATCTAGGAGACACCACTCTCCAAGAAGTAACAAATGGTGTGTTGATGATGAACTCCTTGCTCTTGTGCTTCAAATGATAGTCTCCCCAACACTCAACTCTCTCTCATAGGATTGGATTTGGTGGAAAGATGATTTGAGTGGAAAGCAACTTGGGGAAGGCTAGAGATCAAGATTTATGTGGTTGGAATGGAATATCTTGACCTCAACACAAGTGTAGGTGGTTCTCTATCCGAAAATGTATGTTGGAAGTGTAGGCATGTTCTGTTGGCTCTCTCCACGAATGAAGAGTGGGTGGAGGGGTATATATATCCTCCACACAAAATCTAACCGCTACACACAATTTACCAAACTTGGTGGGACCGAATCGTTAAACTCGGTCAGACCGATTTAGTTCATAATGTGACCGTTACGGTTTTCGGTGGGACCGACACATCAACTTGGTGAGACCGATTTCGTTAGGGTTAGGGCATAACCTAATCTCAGTGAGACCGATTACACAAACTTGGTGAGACCAATTTTGGTAATAGACAAACAGAGAGTTGGTCAGGCAAACTCGGTGGGACCGATTCGCTCATCTCGGTTACACCGAAACGTTACGAAAGGGAAACAGAGAGTTTGCATTCCAATCTCGGTGGGACCGATCGCTCATCTCGGTTTGACTGAAACGTTACGAAGGGAAACAGAGAGATTACAATCCCAACTCAGTGAGACCGAGATCGCTACCGGTGAGACCGAAAAGACTAGGGTTTCTGGCAGTGGCTGTGTCAATTTTACTCGGTGGCGCCGGATAGACAGTTTCGGTGGGGCCGAGTTTGACTTTTGGTTTGGGACATATGTGGATGTGAGAAAGTAGTTGAGGGTTTTTGGAGCATATCACTAAGCACTTTGAGCAAGAAACTCATTAAGCAACACCTCACCCCCTCTTGATAGTATTGGCTTTTCCTATGGACTCAATGTGATCTTGGATCACTAAAATGAAAATGTACAGTCTTGTGCTTTGAGCTTGAGCCAATCCTTTGTCCTTAGCATTTTGAGGGGTCCACTTTCTAATCCATGCCATGCCAAACATTGAGCTTTCCTGAAACATTTATCTTGAAATAGCATTAGCTCAATGAACTATATGTTGTTAGGAATTACCAACACCACCCAGGGATAGTTGCACTTTCAATCTCCCCGTTTTTGGTAATTGATGACAACATATAGATCAAAGCTTCGACAAATGATAATAAGATTGAAAAACATCGTCGCTTTGAGAAGTATGTGATAAGCAAGAGCTCCCCCTAAATTTGTGCATTATTTAAAATTTGCTTTTGAATGCAAATGCACAATCGATTAGGATCATGGGTTACTCTTCCGTGCCACATACATCTTGGTGGAGCACTCAAAATGATAGAAGTTAAAAGCATGCACTCATCACCAAGCAAGTGAATGATCATATAAGGATATAAGAGATAATATTATCCAACAAGCATTAAGGGTAGCATATGATCAAACACATGATCAAACAAGTATCTCACAAGAACATAAAGTATCTCACACAAGCACACAATAAAGAGTTCAACCAAAATAGCAAGAGAGATAAAAAGCAACACTCTCTCTCGAAGCCTATGATCTATACACTTTTCTCCCCCTTTGGCAACAAGTTACCAAAAAGTTCAAAAATGCATAGTGTTAAACGACTCTCGGGCTTGATCTTCGGTAGGTGGTGTAGAGATGACTCCAAGGACGAAAGCTTCTGTTGATGTAGCTCGAGCTGGTGGAGTGGCTGCTGGAGGTGGCACTAGAGCTGGAGCTACTGGAGCTGATGCTGTAGCTCGAGTATCTGTGACTGGCACTGCAGCAGATCTTTGTCCCCTGGGCACTCTAGCAAAAGCATCTGTAGTAGACTTGCCCTTCTTCTCCTCTGCTTCCTCCTGTAGCCGCTCAACTGCAATTTGGATCTCAGTTAGCTTGACATCCAGATCATAGAATTTCTGCTCAATGATCCTCTCCAAACTCTCCTGGTTTTGAGTCAGGCTGGCCAAGCCCTTCTCAATCCTCAAAGTGGATTGGATCAGATATCCAAGTTGATCTTGTTTGGATTTCAAGAACACTTGAGATGCCTCTTCAACAGTTGGCATCTTTGTAGCTTTCTCTGCCCTTGCCTTCTCTCTCTTCTCATGTGCTTGAGCTGATGATGGTTCATTTTCATTCATGACAACAGTGTTGTCTTCAAATTCAGGGTAGATGGGCAGGTGCTCCTTATCCAATAGATATTTGCCTGTGCCCATCTTGGAGTTGATGAGCTCCTGAATTTGTGGGGCATACCCACAACTTCTCTTCTGATCAGCTGCTGTCCTTTTGATTGTCTCCACAATCAGACTCATGACTTTGGACTTTTGAGGCACATCAAACAAATGTAGCAAGTTGATAGCATGTCCTCTGATCATCTTGTGATCACCTGACTTGGGTAGCAAAGTGTGCCTTAGAATCGAGTTTATAGTAGGCAGACCAGACAACAAAAAGTGGACAGATCCAAACTTATGAGTATCCAAAGCATCATCTGGGATCTCTCTATACATGTTGGCCATCGTGTTGTGGTCTTTCTTCTTTTCAGCATAAACATCCAAGTCATCCTCACTTTCTTCTGGGGCATTGATCAATTGAGCCCATTCTTCAATAGAAGATTGGTACCTTGTACCTTCAGACATCCAAATGATCTTCCCATCTGGGTAGAAGTGGGCGGTGGAGTAAAACTGCATGATCAGCTCATCATTCCACTTGGTGAGCTTCTGGGCAACAAATGTATCAACTCCACATTCCTTGAAGGTGTCATATACACCTGGATAGTGATCTTCATTCTCCTTGATGTACTCCCAGTCAACCCATCTCATGTCACACACTATGGGCTTCTTGTCAAGCAAAATTGTCTCATAGAAGTCTTGTTGTTCCTTAGTGTGAAACCTGTAGTCAACAGCAGTTCTCCTCCTGACAGCATATGGATCAGACTGTCTCCATAATCTTAGTCCTGAATCCCTCCTGATTTTCATGTTCTCTACAATAGGATGTGCATCATTGTGGTTAGGGATCTTGGGCTTCAACTTTCTCAAAACAAGTGAATCATCATCTTCTTCTTCTTCAGCAGCTTCAGGCACTGGGGCCTTGTTCTTCTCCTCAGTACTGGTGTTCCTCTTGGGTTTAGGCTTCTGAGCTGGAGCAGCAGCCTTGGGAGCAGCTTTGGGCTTAGATGGAGCAGCCCCTGATCTGATTGCATCTCCCATGAGCTTCTGAGCTTTGGGTGCTGGTGCAGAATCCTCTTGTTCTTCCTCTTCTCCTTCAGAGTCTCTCTTCATTGAGGGCTTGCCAAGAACTCTGGCAGTAGTGGTTCTTTCCCTCTTCTTCTTCTTACCATCACCTGCTGCTTCACCATCTTCTGATTCAATGGTGAACTTCATAGCTTCACCTGTGGCAACTTTCTTTGGCTTGGAAGCTTCAGCAGTAGAGGCTCTGGCTTTTGACATTGTAACTCTTCTTGCTGGAGCCTTTGTTTTCAATCAAGGCTTTCTTGTAGCAGCAGTGCTATATTCCTTCTTCATCACCTTCTTTCTTGAAGTGGCCTCATCCTCAACAGCCACATAATCTTCATCTTCAGAATCTGAGGTTTTCTTCTTCCTTGTCCTGGTAGCTGCCTTGGGCAAGTTACTAGGTGTGCTCCTGGTGCCCTCATCATAGCTCCCTGAGGGACTAGTGCCCTCACTCAACTGAACCTGCACTTCAGACTTGTTCTGACTATCACTTTGATCAGACATCTCTTCAAGCTCACTGACAGCAGACCCTGTGAATAGGTTGTAGATGAGGTAGAGTAGTGAGCATCACAAAGTACAGAGGTTTTGAAAAATAATTGAGTCAAAAAGCTTAGTTTTAGTTCTCTACAGAAGTGATCTCGGAGCTACCGAATTCACAAACTCGGTGATACAGAAGCAACACTTGGAACCTAAACTAGTGAACTCGGTAGGGCCGAGTCACTGTTCGGTGGCACCGAGATTGCTAGGGTTTCACAGAATCCTGAACTCGGTCACACCGATTTGCACGTTTCGGTCAGACCGAAAAGCGCATGTGCAATGGCCAAGGCCGAATCGGTGAGACCGATTTCTAAAGTTCGGTCGGTCCGAGATGAGTTCTGCGGAGAGCTAACCCTTATATTTTCGAATCAATCTAGACCTAAGGAAGTTTTTGTTGGATGGATCAATCTCAATCGTGGCAAGAAACATGGCATTGTCCTTGTGCTAGAAATCGGAGTGAAAAAGACAGCAGAATGGGTCGAACACTTACACTAGACCGGCGCGTGTTCGCTACGGCGGCAACGGCGGAGCAGATTGCCATTGACGGCGGTGGAGACCGGCGGCGGGAGGTCGCTGGCGGCAAGAAGACGATTCGGAGACCCGAAGAGGCAGAGCAGGTTACGCGCGGGTGAAGGGTTTCGGAATTTTTTTCCAAAATTTGACCCGTCGGTATATAACCTGACCCTGTCGGTGTGACCGAGTGGAAAAGCTCGGTGGCACCGAGATGCAAAACTGCAGGCAGTTACTGCAACTCGGTGTGACCGAAAGGTTCTAATTGGTTGCACCGAGATTGAAAACCTAGATCAAATTAGTGATCTCGGTAGGACCGAAAAGGATGAATCGGTCAGACCGAAATACACAAAGAGGTTTTGGAAGTTTAAGTCTATGACGAATCGGGGACTCCGAGTGCTTCTCACATAGAGTGGTTCGAATCTGACTTGATCAAACTTTGTGATGTAGCATGAATAGAGTTTGAGACGAGAAAAGCATAGATATCTAGAGGGAGTTCTTAGGCATTCTTGTCCATCCATTTGGCAAAAGAGAAAAAGCCAAACAATCAAAGCAACAAATGGATGTCCTTGAATGAGTAAAATATGCATCCAACATGCTCACACAATTAAAATGGCAAATGAAATATGTGACAAAGCATGCACAAACACTCTAGCATCTATCAAGCAATTGGCGATGACTAGGTCATCTATATATGAGTATATTGACTTAGGAGTCAAATGAGAACATTTGATCATAGGTCATACTCATTGTTTAAGCACAAGTGGGGTTACCACTTTTACATAAAGCATTGCTGTGCTCACACCATTAAAGTTGCTTTAGCTCAATTTTAGAGTAAAGCTCCCCCTAGATGTGATATCCCCCCTAAGAGGGATGAACTAACCTTGGGTTTTGTCGATGATGACTTCATGTAGGTGTTGAAGATGTGGATGCTGAAAGTTGATATAGATCATTCGGAGCGATCCATTGGAATGAGTTGCACTTTCAATACCTACACGGGTTAGTCCCACAAGGAACAAGCAAGGATATCCATAGACATAGAGTGATGTATACACAAGATGTTGTCCATGAAAGCATTAGGTTACCTTGTCCCTTGTCTTACCAACAAGAGGGTTTGTGACTCCTTGGACTAGTGCAATATGTGGAAGTTGTTTACACTTGTCATTGCCAAAATGATAAGAGTGAAGTATGTTGGCGGAGTCACCCTCAAGAACTCTCTAGTTCCTCTTCTTCGGGATCCACACCATCTTGATGGGAATCCTTGGAGTTGTAGTCGTACTTGATGAAGTAGAACTTGATATAGTTTTGGGAACCCACTTGACTAAGGCCTTAGGTGCTTCTTCAAATGCATCAATTTCCTCTTGAAGCTTGTCCTTGCCTTTTTGCTTGTGGTCTTGTGGCGGAAGATCATCTTGAGCTTGTGTTCCTTTGAAAGAAGTAGGATCATACTTCTCTTGTTGAGGAACAAACTTCGTCTTGGGGTATTGATCTTCTTCCCACTCAACTCCATTGGCATTGCACTTTCGTTCAAAACCAACACCTTGATTCTTCCGGTGTTTTCCTTGCTTGCGTACAATTTCCTCAAATTACTTACTTCCGGCAAGGCTCTTGTAAACACCTTTCTCTATAATTCCCTTCAATAAGCTATTTTCTTGCTCAAGTGTAACTTGGCTAAGAGAATCATTAGTGGAATCAAGAGAACTACTAGAAGCAACATCATTGGATTTAGCATGATTGTTGTTACTACTAGATGAAGAATCTTTCTTGTTCTTGTTGTTAGATTTAACTTGTGGCATGTAAGTAGACAAGAGTAAACGCTTGGCAATGTAAGAAGAACTTTTCGTGCGAAGATCATCATTGATCGCCTTTAAAACTCATGCTCTTGCTCAAGGTTGAGCTTTTCAAAGCGTAGCTTCTCATGAGTCTTTAAAAGTTCTCGATGATCTTCCAAGGTAGTTTCATGAGCTAACTTAAGAGTGTTTAGTTCTTTAGTTAGACGCTCAATCTCCTTCTTATCATCATCATTCGTTTTATCTTGATTAGCATGATTAATAGCACATTCATCATAGCTTTCATAACTAGAGTTGTCAACAAGTAAATCATCATCTCCTAGCAAATCATCTTCATCACTATTGAAATCAACATACTCGGGGTGTGTTACCTTTGGACCTTTAGCCATGAAGCATCTACCACTTCCTTCATTTGGTGATTCAAATATGTCGTAGGAGTTGGTTGTCACAAGTGCTAGTCCGGAACACCTTCATCTTGAGTATATTCGGAGTCGGAGTGATAACTTCTTTCGGAGTGATTGTCGGAGTCGGATCCGGATACCCATTCACCAACATGAGCTTGATGTCTTCTTTTTGTGTAGCTTATTGATGACTTATCCTTCCTTTCCGAATCCTTGCTTCTCCGAGAGGGTCTTCGTTCATAACGATCATCTCTACTCCTTCTTTCTCTTGGTGGTGATTCTTCTCTTCTACTCCTTCTTTTGCGAGAATCTTCTCTTCTTTTGTAGGGAGTCGTACACTCATTGGAATAGTGTCCGGGTCTTCCACAATTGTAGTAATTACGCTCGCGACTAGAAGATCTTTTGCCATTGTAGGACCCTGACTTGGAACTTCTTTCCTTGCTTCTACTTTTGTAGAACTTGTGGAAGTTCTTCACCATTAGGCTCAATTCTTCATTGAAGGTTTGTTTCTCACTTGATGATGTGGGAGCTTCACATGAGGCTTTGTAAGCACCACTTGACTTGTTATGGAGCTCTTCCTTATCCTTGAGTGACATCTCATGAGCAACAATTCTTCCAATGACTTCTGTTGGCTTGAGATCTTTGTAATTGGGCATCATTTGGATCAATGTGCACACGGTATCATATTTTCCATCCAAGGCTCTTAGGATTTTCTTGATGATGAATCTGTCGGTCATCTCTTCACTTCCTAAGCCGGCAATCTCATTTCTGATGAGAGCAAGCCTAGAGTACATTTCAGCGACGCCTTCACCATCCTTCATTTTGAACTTGTCAGGTTGACTTTGGAGCACATCCAATTTGGATTCCTTGACGCAGTCGGTACCTTCATGCATATCAATCAAAGTATCCCAAATTTCCTTTGCATTCTCAAGACGGCTGATTTTGTTGAATTCTTCGGGGCACAATCCGTTGAAGAGAATATCACAAGCTTGAGCATTGTATTGCAGCATCTTCAACTTCTCCGCGGTAGCTTCACGGTTTGGTTCTCTCCCATCAAAGAATTCACCTTGCAAGCCAATACACACAATAGCCCAAACGGCCGGGTTATGTCCAAGAATGTTCATTTTCATCTTATGCTTCCAACTAGCAACATTTGTACCATCAAAGTAAGGACCTCTACGGTGGTAATTTCCCTCGCTAGACTCCATACTCTCCTAGGTTGTGAAACCAAGGCTATGACCACCAAGAGCTATGGAAATCAAAGCAAATGGAGACCAAAGCTCTGATACCACTTGTAGGATCAAAAGTATGTCTAGAGGGGGGTGATTAGACTACTTGACCAATTAAAAATCTAGCCTTTTCCCTATTTTAGTTCTTGGCAGATTTTAGCAACTTAGCACAAGTCAAGCAATCAACCTACACATGCAATTCTAAGAGTGTAGCAGCGGAAAGTAAAACAATTGCATATGAAGGTAATGGGAGGAGATTGAGGGAGAACACAATGTTGACACGGAGATTTTTTATCCGTGGTTCCGATAGGTGGTGCTATCATACATCCACGTTGATGGAGACTTCAAACCACGAAGGGTAACGGTTGCACGAGTCCATGGAGGGCTCCACCCACAAAGGGTCCACGAAGAAGCAACCTTGTCTATCCCACCATGGTCATCGCCCACGAAGGACTTGCCTCACTTGGGTAGATCTTCACGAAGTAGGCGATCTCCTTGCCCTTACAAACTCCTTGGTTCAACTCCACAATCTTGACGGAGGCTCCCAAGTGACACCTAGCCAATCTAGGAGACACCACTCTCCAAGAAGTAACAAATGGTGTGTTGATGATGAACTCCTTGCTCTTGTGCTTCAAATGATAGTCTCCCCAACACTCAACTCTCTGTCATACGATTGGATTTGGTGGAAAGATGATTTGAGTGTAAAGCAAATTGGGGAAGGCTAGAGATCAAGATTTATGTGGTTGGAATGGAATATCTTGACCTCAACACAAGTGTAGGTGGTTCTCTCTCAGAAAATGTATGTTGGAAGTGTAGGCATGTTCTGATGGCTCTCTCCACGAATGAAGAGTGGGTCGAAGGGTATATATAGCCTCCACACAAAATCTAACCATTACACACAATTTACCAAACTCGGTGGGACCGAATCGTTAAACTCGGTCAGACCGATTTAGTTCATAATGTGATCGTTAGGGTTTTCGATGGGACCAACACGTCAACTCGGTGAGACCGATTTTGTTAGGGTTAGGGCATAACGTAATCTCGGTGAGACCGATTACACAAACTCAATGAGACCGATTTTGGTAATAGACAGACAGAGAGTTGGTCAGGCAAACTCGATGGGACCGATTCGCTCATCTCTTAGACCGAAACGTTATGAAAGGGAAACAGAGAGTTTGCATTGCAATCTCGGTGGGACAAATCGCTCATCTCGGTTTGACCAAAACGTTACGAAGGGAAACAGAGAGATTACAATCCCATCTCGGTGAGACCGAGATCCCTATCGGTGAGACTGAAAAGACTAGGGTTTCTGGCAGTGGCTATGTCAATTGAACTCGGTGGCGCCGGATAGACAGTTTCGGTGGGGCCGAGTTTGACTTTTGGTTTGGGACATATGTGGATGTGAGAAAGTAGTTGAGGGTTTTTGGAGCATATCACTAAGCACTTTGAGCAAGAAACTCATTAAGCAACACTTCACCCCCTCTTGATAGTATTGGCTTTTCCTATGGACTCAATGTGATCTTGGATCACTAAAATGAAAATGTAGAGTCTTGTGCTTTGAGCTTGAGCCAATCCTTTGTCCTTAGCATTTTGAGGGGTCCACTTTCTAATCCATGCCATGGCAATCATTGATCTTTCCTGAAACATTTATCTTGAAATAGGATTATCTCAATGAGCTATATGTTGTTAGGAATTACCAAAACCACCCAGGGATAGTTGCACTTTCACCCTTTAGCCCCTGGGGCGGCTCCGTCGGCCGGGCGTGCTGCTGCGGCGGCCGTGAAGGTGAGATTGAGAGCCGTCAGGGCTTCTTTGGTGTCCCCGGCCACGGTGAGGACGTCGCTGCTTCCCTGCATCTTCATGAGGTTGTAGGCCGTATGGGTCGCTGCCATGAATTGAGCCAGGGCAGGGTACCCGAGGATGGCGTTGTACGGGAGGCTGATGCGAGTGATGTCAAAGTCGATAAGCTCGGTTCGGTAGTTGTCGCGGGTGCTGTGATGCCCCCGATTCAATCGTACACTAATCATACACGCAAATTTGTACGATCAAGATCAGGGACTCACGGGAAGATATCACAACACAACTCTAAAAATAAAATAAGTCATACAAGCATCATAATACAAGCCAGGGGCCTCGAGGGCTCGAATACAAGTGCTCGATCATAGACGAGTCAGTGGAAGCAACAATATCTGAGTACAGACATAAGTAAACAAGTTTGCCTTAAGAAGGCTAGCACAAACTGGGATACAGATCGAAAGAGGCGCAGGCCTCCTGCCTAGGATCCTCCTAAACTACTCCTGGTCGTCGTCAGCAGCTTTCACGTAGTAGTAGGCACCTCCGGTGTAGTAGGTGTCGTCGTCGACGGTGGCGTCTGGCTCCTGGGCTCCAACATCTGGTTGTGACAACTAGGGAGAAAAGGAAAGGGGGGAGAGGGAGAAAAGCAACCGTGAGTACTCATCCAAAGTACTCGCAAGCAAGGATCTACACTACATATGCATGGGTACATGTGTGAAGGGGCCATATCGGTGGACTGAACTGCAGAATGCCATAATAAGAGGGAGATAGCTAGTCCTGTCGAAGACTGCGCTTCTGGCAGCCTCCATCTTGCATCATGTAGAAGAGAGTAGATGGTAAGTTCACCAAGTATCAGCGTATAGCATAATCCTACCCGGTGATCCTCCCCTCGTCGCCCTGTGTGAGAGCGATCACCGGGTTATATCTGGCACTTGGAAGGGTGTGTTTTATAAAGTATCCGGTTCTAGTTGTCATAAGGTCAAGGTACAATTCCGGGTCGTCCTTTTACCGAGGGACGCGGCTATTCGAATAGATAAATTTCCCTGTAGGGGTGCACCACATAACCCAAGACGCTCGATCCCATTTGGCCGGACACACTTTCCTGGGTCATGCTCGGCCTCGGAAGATCAACACGTCGCAGCCCCACCTAGGCACAACAGAGAGGTCAGCACGCCGGTCTAAATCCTATGGCGCAGGGGTCTGGGCCCATCGCCCATTGCACACCTGCACATTGCGTTGGCGGCCGGAAGCAGACCTAGCAACCTCCATTACAAAGGAAGTCACGTTACACGGTCCAATCTGGTGCGCGCCGCTCAGTCGCTGACGTCATGAAGGCTTCGGTTGATACCACGACGTCGAGTGCCCATAACTGTTCCCGCGTAGTTGGTTAGTGCGTATAGGCCAGTGGCCAGACTCGGATCAAATACCAAGATCTCGTTAAGCGTGTTAAGTATCCGCGAATGCCGACCAGGGCCAGGCCCACCTCTCTCTTAGGTGGTGTCAACCTGCCCTGTCGCTCCACCACAAAGTAACAGTCGGGGGCCGTCGGGAACCCAGGCCCACCTCTACCGGGATGGAGCCGCCTGCCCCTTCAGCCCCCATCTCCAAACAGTATCATAACTAATGTAACAGTATAAAGTATATAGCATATGCCCGTGATCACCACCCAAAGTGATCACAACCCAGTAGTATAGCATGGCAGACGGACAAGAGTGTAGGGCCACTGATGGAATACTAGCATCCTATACTAAGCATTTAGGATTGCAGGTAAGGGTATCAACTGTAGCAACAATGACAGGCTATGCAGCAGAATAGGATTTAACCGAAAGCAGTAACATGCTACACTACTCTAATGCAAGCAGTATAGAGAAGAATAGGCGATATCTGGTGATCAAGGGGGGGGGTCTTGCCTGGAAGCTCAGCCGAGAAGGAGGGGTCGCCAACGCAGTAGTCGATCTGGGTAGCAGCGGCGTCGGTCTCGGAGTCTAGCGAGAGAAGAGGGGGAAGAAACAATAAATATAATGCAAACATATGCATGACGATGCATGACATGACAATGAGCGTTGCTAGGGGTGCCCTAACGTGGTAGTAAGTGATACTGGCGAAGGGGGAAAACATCCGGGAAAGTATCCCCGAAGTTTCGCGATTTCGGACAGATGAACCGGAGGGGGAAAGTTGCGTGTTCGCTATTCTAGGGATGTGTGGCAGACGAACGGGCTGCGTATCCGGATTCGTCTCGTCGTTCTGAGCAACTTTCATGTACAAAGTTTTTCCATCCGAGCTACGGATTATTTTATATTAATTTTTAAAGTTTTAAATCATTTTCTAGGATTAATAGATTATTTTAATTCGAAATTGCATTTATGACGTCAGCATGACATCAGCAGTCAACTCTGATCGTTGACTGGTCAAGCTGACACGTGGGTCCCACTGTCATTCACTGAGTTTATCTAAAACAGATTAATTAGTTTAATTAGTGATTAGGTTATTCTAATTAGGATTAATTAAGTTAATTAACTTAGTTAACTAATTAATTATTTATATTTATATTTATTTTTTAATTCTCTTTTTTAACACGTTCTAGGGGCGGGGCCCACTTGTCATTGGTACAGGGGGTTAATGGGCACTGGCGGGTTACAGGCAGCGGGCGCAACGGGTGCCCAGCAACCGTTCGCCTGGGCGCACACCCAAACCGCCGATGAGGCGACGACGAGAGGTGGTCGGGCCATGGAGGGCGTGGCCGGCGGGCGCGGCAGCGGCCACGACGCCGGACCGGGAAAGCGCGGGCCTGGCGTGGGGAGCGGCGCAGGGAGCAGCAGCGTGGTAGGCGGGCACAGGCCAGGTAGGGCGATGGCGAGGCGAGCAGGGGGAAGGGGGTGGCGGATGCGCCTGTGTAGAGCAGCAGCGACGGGATTCGAGGGCGAGCGACGGCAGTAGCAAGCAGCGTGGCGGTTGCGGCGAGCGGGCGAGCAGGGATGCCGAGGGGCGAAGTCGGGGCCGCTCGGCAGGAGCCATGAGCGGGGGGAGGCACGTGGGGCGCCGTGGTGCGCGCCGGCGCACGCGCGCGTGACGCGAGGGAGTGACGGGCCGCGCGGGGCAAGCTGCAGGTGGGCGCGGCAGCGCAGGGGGGAAGATGTCGACACGGGGAGCTCGGCGGGTCGGCGAGCGGTGCAGCAACAGTAAGGTTCGGGTGCAGGCGCGAACACACGTTGGCGCAGCTTCGGGCGCGCGTAGTGCGCGGCGAGCAGGCGCGGTGCGTGGCTGGGGCACGGGCGGCCTTGGGCGCCGTAAACGACGCCGGGGCAGAGAGGAAAGAAGGGAGGACGACAGCTCACGGGGGGCGTAGGGGACTGGGCAGCGGGGCGTGGGGAGGATGACGGGGACGAGGCGACGGCAGAGAGGACGGGGTCGATGGAGTCCGGCGAGGAGTCGAGGAGGAGGATGACGAGGTTCAGGCGGCGTTGGGCGACGGCAGAGCGGGGGCGGCCTGGTGACGAGGGGGCGATGGAGAGGAGAAGAGGATGGGGTGGTCCGGTGGGGAGGCAACGCTGGCTTCGGGCGGCAGCGTCGGGTCGGGGCGGTTGCCCGATCTAGATTGGGTCGTGTGGGGAGAGGAGCGAGGAGATCATGCGGGTGTGGGAGGAGTGGACCGAGAGGGGGGGTAGTGGGGATCGTGGGTGCGGTTAGGGTTTTGACCGGGGAAGTCATAGGCCAGGGGGCGAGCTGGGCTGGCCAACTGGGCCAAGGCCTAGTTAGGCCGGGGGGATTTCATTTTAATTATTTGTTTATTTTCTTTCTACTTATTTTATTTCTTTTCTGTTTTCTTTTAGTTCCCTTTTATTTTAGTTTTAGTAAAATACCAAAGTGGCACCTAAATAAATGCTACAAATTATGCCACTGCCACAATAGTTTAATACTTATAACAATTTAGTTTTGAAATTGTTTATTATTTTAAAAGCATCTAAATAATTGTATTTGCTACTGTTTTATTCATTTTTAGAGTATTTAAACATTATATAAAAGTGTGGTTTCTCCGCCATAATTACCTATGCATTATTTGGCTCAACCTGGACATATTAGTGTTAAAGTTTGAAAACTTTTGTTGTTTGCCTTTAATTCAATTCTGAATTTGAATCGGTTTTGAACTAACCCAAGATTAACTACCGTGACAGAGGTGACGTGGCATCATTAGCAGAGAATTACTGTAGTCTAAATATCCGGGCGTCACAATTCTCCCGCACTACAAGAAATCTCGTTCCGAGATTTAAGAGGCGTAAGGGGGGGGGGAGGTGCTGGTTACGAAATTCTAGCGAGTGTTCTCGGTCTTAGTTGATCTTCTTGAAGAAATTGATCCCTTCTGTTGACGTCTGCATTCCTCTGCTCCAGGTCGTCATGATGAAGTCGTAATCCTTCCTTCGGGAGTCCCATCGTACTTACGGAAGAATAAAATGGGGGTATTCCGGGAGAACGGACCTCGGCAAGGTTGACTATCTGGTAGCTAACATCGGGGAAGGTGGCGGAAAGTAACTCTCGAACTGAAACTTAAGAAAATATCGAGAGCAAAGTAAGAAGGTACCATGAGAAGTTTCAAGCGGTTAGGCAATCGTTCGATGCCTGAAACAAAGTGTAAAAGGGGTCCAGAGCAATGGGAGTAAGTTTTGTGTCTGATGCCAGAATTGATGATATCTCGGAAGGTGGCTCGTGAATTACATATGAGGCCACGCGCGGGGAATAACTTTGGAAACAGAAGGGTGTACAGGAGAGTCAGGTTTCGATCCTCTGGAACTGTGGGTTATGGGCCCACCATGTGGGTTAAAAGAAGGAAGGCGCTAACATTTGCACGGTCAAGATAGCAAGGTATGTCAGAGGATAGCCTTTCAGTTTTGTTGGCAACAACGTTGGTACCTAGGGCGAGGGACGAAGAGAACCATTTTCCTGCTCGTTGAAACGAGGCGGACCAATAGGAAAAGTTCTCGTCCATCGGTGGTTACCATAATGTCATCAACAATAGTAACAGGGTCTTAACGACACCATTGTACACCTAGGTGTTTACATAAGCAGAAGAATATTACTACTTAGATCATATAGATCACCAGAAAGGTTAAACAAAACAATGCACAGTAAAAGGTGATCATCAGATTAAATCGAACAATGGAAAGGAAAATGTGTTTAAACACATATTTCAAGGGTATATCCTTCCCAAGGGTAAACAGAGCATGTTATCCATGACAGGATATAATGTAGAAAACTCTTTAGGTACAGGAGAGAATTTTCATGACATTACCCATACAGCGGTGTTTGGATAATTGAGCACGAAACATTTAACATTGGGCTTCAAATGTTCTTGTTGAAAATCGGAGTACCATAGACATGCTTCGAGATAGCATTGACATGGTCAACAGGTGAAGATCAGACTTTGGAAACAAAAATGATCCATCAGGAACAACTTATAGAATAAGTCTTACAATTTCCTCATGGAAGAAAGGATAGCCTTGCTGAAAAGGAAACTATAACAATAGGTCCTCCGGCTAGGTGAGCTAGGCATGACATCACCTTATCGGGTCAAATACTAATGTTATAATTCTTGGAAATATGTTCCAGCCATCATATCTGACTGAGATTCAGATATGACTGGTGTCAGGATACCTCAGACTCAGGATGCCTGAGAAGAAGAGGTGCAACACAAATTGACGAGATGACAATGTAAGATTCTCGGGAAATGAACTATGGGAGCGAGTTCCAAAACAAGAGTTCATCATTAAATCAAGGAGAGGATGAGGAGGTGGATGATGGCCTCAGCGACAATTCATCGAGATTTCCAACAAGATGGATTTCCACAAGTAGGTGAACAAGGAGATAACATTTGTCAGATCAAATGATATAATCACGTATGCTCGAGGAAAACATACACAATTAACCATTGGTTGAAAGGTGCACTCGAAATATGGGCTGGGTTGCATGACCAATGTTAGAATGGTGACTCAATTATCGAAAGACTTAGAATGAAACTATCACCCATTCAGTTCAAAGCAATAGGGTTGCTAGAAGTTTTGAATTCACACGTCATAGCTCAATTGTCGGTATTTCGGTTAGAAACAACATGGTGACCAAGGAATGAACGGAGATGGCGAGAAGTATTATTATATCACGAATTGTTAAGAGGTGGTGAAATTCTCACCACATTCTTGATAAAAAGAGATGGTAATACTCCAACGTAAAACAGAACATGAGCTAGATAGCGAGGAGCTCAAGGTACAACTCAAAACAGGAACAAGTTTGTGTTGGGGGGAGGCAACAATGTTGTCGATGATAGCACAAATTATCGAGGGGCAAGGATGGTATTTCTCATCATGAATTCGATTGATATCCTGGATGAGCTCAGAATGCTGATGATGATCACGACACATTAGTCAGGAGATTTCAAGATGTAATCGATCGACAATGACATCAAGTCAAAGGAATTGTGAAGTGAAAGGTTATTGGAACCAAGGGTACGACACAAACTCGAAACCAAGCTCGACGTTCAAGGCGAAATGATATGATGAGGAAGATGACGTAAGCTTAGCTCACCATCGAAAATTGTGCTCCGGGAAGAAGGACCAGGTAGCACAGTTAAAATCATCACAACAATGATATAGCCAAACAGGCTAGGAATGACGTGATCGGGTACAAACTCGTACGTAAAGAAGATTACTAAGAGTTGTTGAACCATAGTGCGGACTCGGTTCAGTTATCGGTGTCTTTGAGTGTTTAATAACTCAGAGCCCGTGAAAAATTGGAATCAGTGAGAATGTAGTACTTGATGAAGAACTCATAAGAAGTTATGCAGTTCCATGATAATCTCGAGATACCAGGAGGGTAATACTCAACGACATATCAAAGTAGAGGTTGGACTATGGTATTGCTCTATAGAAGACAAGTGCTTAAACTTGCACGTGAAATGGTATTTAAAGGAGAACATGGTCGGAACCACGATTGCAAAAGTTCAGATCCTAGATATAAGATGAACTTATACCAAGGGAATAATTTAATTTAAGAGAAGTTTTAATGGTAAGATCTACATCGTGTCCATGGGCATGAACACAAAGTTCAAGGTCGACTCCCACTTCTCGAATGCATAACCTTTCATTTACTGCTTTACAAAAAATGATTTGAGCGCGAAGATCTACCTGGTGAATTACCAGAGGAGTATGAACCTTGGTAAACTTTCGAGTTCACACAGATTAAGGAATACACAGGTTCAACCCATCGGGGCATCTTAGAAACCTATACCATAAGCTTCGAGAGCAATTATCACCAGCTCGAAAGTAGAGCATGGTTTGGCCAAATCCGAGAATAGGATTTACCAATGGCATTTTGTATTAGGGAAAGAACTTCCAAAGTGATTGAATATGATGGACGTCGCTGGATAAAATCCAACAAAAGAATCCAATGGTCCTTAAGGGATCTGATGTGAGCATTGGTACTCAAACAGAGGAAGAAGGAATGCAAGGAGATCAGATTATAGAAACAACTGACTAATCCAAAGCTCAATTGCACAGGAATTATGAATTCCATGTCAAGGGATCAGAAGCAAACGCTCTGATTAAGGATGGATAAGTTGAGTAGGCTTAGGGGTACAATCGACGACAAATAGATTGGTCGAGAACAAGCTCATGTTCAAAATGACGTGTGAGCCAGAAAGATAATTTAAAAGGATCAACTGATGATTGCGTGCATTCGCACTCATGTTGAATCAATAGGATCAAAATGACGGTGTCTAAGGATACTAACAAATATTGCCAGACATATGGAAAGCATCCATAATGCAAGCAGACAAGTATTGTAGAGCAATAAGCTACTGAGGAATTTTGGAGTATCGAATAGTATTTCGAAGACCATTGTGAAACACATGAATAACTGGGGATGAGTGGATACTCGATAAGGGCGAGAAATTATTCGTAGGGGTATTCAGGTGGCAAGGAACTGCAAGGCAGTAGGCACAAAATATTCTCGGAACAATAGAGGGGATTTCAGGGTATCTTGTTATAACAAGATCAACTGGGAATAAAAGTAAGAACGACAAGTGTATGTATTTATCCATAGGGATATTTCGGTGGTAGGGCATTGCAAAAGCAACAGGCTCAAAGTCTCGAGAGAACATCGGAGAGTATCTTCGAAATCCTTCGGTGCGCCAAGTAATCATCTGGAGTAAGGGGCTCTCCGGGTGGAAGTAGTTACGAGAACCTAGAGTCGGCGTTAGTAAAATCATTTAACCCTAATAGAAGAGAGATCGGAGTCCCAGAGTATAGACGAGGAATAAAAGATCCTAATACCACCCAATGGCGACGTGGGCCCGTAAGACACACATCCATGTTAGTAAAAAGTTTTGCAATGTCTAGACTCGACTTCGGCCAAGGAGTGTGGAAGGGGATTCCTACAGGCAGTCGGCTCTGATACCAAATTGTGACGCCCCTATTCAATCGTACACTAATCATACACGCAAACGTGTACGATCAAGATCAGGGACTCACGGGAAGATATCACAACACAACTCTAAAAATAAAATAAGTCATACAAGCATCATAATACAAGCCAGGGGCCTCGAGGGCTCGAATACAAGTGCTCGATCATAGACGAGTCAGCGGAAGCAACAATATCTGAGTACAGACATAAGTAAACAAGTTCGCCTTAAGAAGGCTAGCACAAACTGGGATACAGATCGAAAGAGGCGCAGGCCTCTTGCCTGGGATCCTCCTAATCTACTCCTGGTCGTCGTCAGCGGCTTGCACGTAGTAGTAGGCACCTCCGGTGTAGTAGGAGTCGTCGTCGACGGTGGCGTCTGGCTCCTGGGCTCCAACATCTGGTTGCGACAACCAGGAAGAAAAGGAAAGGGGGGGAAGAGGGAGAAAAGCAACCGTGAGTACTCATCCAAAGTACTCGCAAGCAAGGATCTACACTACATATGCATGGGTATATGTGCGAAGGGGCCATATCGGTGGACTGAACTGCAGAATGCCAGAATAAGAGGGGGATAGCTAGTCCTGTCGAAGACTACGCTTCTGGCAGCCTCCATCTTGCAGCATGTAGAAGAGATGTGACGCCCGGGTAATTAAGCTACAGTAATCCCACGCTAATGGTGCCACGTTACCTCCATTACTGTTGACAAATCTCGCGTTAGTTCAAAACGATTCGAAGTCAAATTTGAATTCGAGGCAAAAAACAAAAGTTTTCAAAACGTTAAACTAAAATGTTCGGAGTGTGCAAATAAATGCTTAGGTATTTATGGTGAGGGAACCATGCTTTTATAAAAACCTAAATACATAAACTGAATTAAAACAGAAAAGAGAAATAAATAAAAGAAAAGGAAATACAAAACAGAAAACAAAAAAAAGATAAGAGAAGAGAACCCCCCTCCCCACCGGGCCACGGCCCAGCTAACCAGCTAGCCCACTAACCTAGCCGGCCCACCCCCACTCCGCCCCGAAACACTAACCGAACCAACCCACTCCCCCCTCACTCCCTCGTCTCTCCCTCCCCCCAATCCAGATCGGATCGGGGCTGCCCCCGTGGCCATCGCCCGGTGCCGCCTCGCCGGCCCCCGCGCTCGTCCTCGCGCCCCCGTCCCCTCTCCCTCGACGACTCCCCTCGCCGCGCAAACCACGACCGCGCCCTCGACGCCCGACGCCGCCCTGCCGCTCGAAGCCGGAGCCACCACGCCGGCCCGGCTCCAACGCCGTCGCCCTGGACATCGCCGCCTCGTCCTCGACCGCCCATCACCGGACTGCCCCGCCTCGCCCCCGACGCGGTACAACGAGCCGCCGTCCCGAAGCTGCTCAGCGCCCCGCCGCCTCCGTCACCAACGACCACCACGCCGGACGCCTTCGTTGCCTCCTCCCCTGCGTCGCCTCGTCTTCGCCCTCCTCCCCGCGCCCCACTGCCCCCGAACCCTACGACCCGCCGTGAGGACCCCTCCTCTCCCTCTTTCCCTCTGTCGCTGGCGCCGTTCGCGACGCCCCGGCCTCCTCTACCGCGCGCACGCGCGCTCACCGCGGTCGGCCCGCGCCCTGGCCGCGCGCCTCTCTGTCCGGTCATGCCCGTCGCCCCTCACGCCGACCGCACCCCCTGGCCGACCTGCCTGTGCACGCTTCGACCCCGTCGTCCCGCGCCGATGCGCCTCGCCTCCGGCCGCCGCCCGCTGGCCACCGGGAACCCCCCTGCCCTTCGCCGTGCGCTACTCCGTACGGCGCCCTGTCGGGCGCCCGCAGTGCCCGCACGCCCTGCAGCGCGAGATCGGGTTGTGGCTTCGCCCGCCTACCCGCATGCCCGCCAAGGCCCCCACTGGCCCTATGACAAGTGGGGCCCAGCCCCTAAACTTTAATAAAAAAGAAGTTTTAAAATTAAAAATTAAAAATAAATAAAAATATTAATGAATTAATTAAAGAATTAATTAACTTAATTAATTTTGTATTAGATTAACCTAATCATTCTAGTTAACTAATTAACCATGTTTAATTAACCTGAGACTATGACAAACGGACCCCACGTGCCAGGGTTGACCTAGTCAACCTGTAGACCTGCTGACATCATGCCGATGTCACGCTGACCCAATAATTACCTTTTATAATTAATTAAAATCTGTTAATTTCAAAATTGAATTACAACTTTAAAAATTAATATAAAATAATTCGTAACTTGGATGGAATTACTTTATACAAGAAAGTTGGTCAGAATGACGAGACGAATCCGGATACGCAGCCCGTTCGTCCGCCACACATCCCTAACATATCGAACTCGCAACTTTCCCCCTCCGATTTATCTGCCCGAAAACGCGACACACCGGGAATACTTTCCCGGATGTTTCCCCCCTTCGCCGGTATCACCTACTACCGCGTTTGGGCACACCTAGCATCACGCTTTGTCCTGTCATGCATCGTTATGTATCTGTTTGCATTGTATTCATTGTTTCTTCCCCCTCTTCTCTCCGGTAGACTACGAGACCGACGCCGCTGCTGGTGCCCCGACCGACTACGCTGTTGACGACCCCTCCTTCTTGCCCGAGCAACCAGGCAAGCCCCCCCCTTGATCACCAGATATCGCCTATTCTTCTCTATACAGCTTGCATTAGAGTAGTGTAGCATGTTACTGCTTTCGGTTAATCCTATTCTGCTGCATAGCCTGTCATTGTTGCTACAGTTGTTACCCTTACCTGCTATCCTACTGCTTAGTATAGGATGCTAGTGTTCCATCAGTGGCCCTACACTCTTGTCCGTCTGCCATGCTATACTACTGGGCCGTGATCACTTCGGGAGGTGATCACGGGTATATACTATATACTTTATATACATGACACATGTGGTGACTAAAGTCGGGTCAGCTCGTTGAGTACCCGCAAGTGATTCTGATGAGGGGGCTGAAAGGACAGGTGGCTCCATCCCGGTAGAGGTGGGCCTGGGTTCCTGACGGCCCCCGACTGTTACTTTGTGGCGGAGCGACAGGGCAGGTTGAGACCACCTAGGAGAGAGGTGGGCCTGGCCCTGGTCGGCGTTCGCGGATACTTAACACGCTTAACGAGATCTTGGTATTTGATCTGAGTCTGGCCATTTGGTCTATACGCACTAACCAACTACACGGGAACAGTTATGGGCACTCAACGTCGTGGTATCAGCCGAAGCCTTCGTGACGTTAGCGACTGAGTGGCGCGTGCCGGATTGGACTGGAACGCCTGCTAGGCTAGGTCTGCTTCCGGCCGCGTACGCAACGTGCAGGTGTGCAATGGGCGATGGGCCCAGACCCCTGCGCGCATAGGATTTAGACCGGCGTGCTGACCTCTCTGTTGAGCCTAGGTGGGGCTGCGACGTCTTGATCTTCCGAGGCCGGGCATGACCCAGGAAAGTGTGTCCGGCCAAATGGGATCGAGCGTGTTGGGAAATGTGGTGCACCCCTGCAGGGAAGTTTATCTATTCGAATAGCCGTGTCCCTCGGTAAAAGGACGACCCGGAGTTGTACCTTGACCTTATGACAACTAGAACTGGATACTTAATAAAACACACCCTTCCAAGTGCCAGATATAACCCGGTGATCGCTCTCTAACAGGGCGACGAGGAGGGGATCGCCGGGTAGGATTATGCTATGCGATGCTACTTGGTGAACTTACCATCTACTCTCTTCTACATGCTGCAAGATGGAGGTGGCCAGAAGCGTAGTCTTCGACAGGATTAGCTATCCCCCTCTTATTCTGGCATTCTGCAGTTCAGTCCACCGATATGGCCCTTTACACATATACCCATGCATATGTAGTGTAGCTCCTTGCTTGCGAGTACTTTGGATGAGTACTCACGGTTGCTTTTCTCCCTCTTTTCCCCCTTTCCCTTCTACCTGGTTGTCGCAACCAGATGCTGGAGCCCAGGAGCCAGACGCCACCGTCGACGACGACTCCTACTACACCGGAGGTGCCTACTACTACGTGCAGGCCGCTGACGACGACCAGGAGTAGTTAGGAGGATCCCAGGCAGGAGGCCTGCGCCTCTTTCGATCTGCATCCCAGTTTGTGCTAGCCTTCTTAAGGCAAACTTGTTTAACTTATGTCTATACTCAGATATTGTTGCTTCCGCTGACTCGTCTATGATCGGGCACTTGTATTCGAGCCCTCGAGGCCCCTGGCTTGTATTATGATGCTTGTATGACTTATTTATGTTTTAGAGTTGTGTTGTGATATCTTCCTGTGAGTCCCTAATCTTGATCGTACACGTTTGCGCGCATGATTAGTGTACGATTGAATCGGGGGCGTCACAAGTTGGTATCAGAGCCGACTGCCTGTAGGAATCCCCCTTTCCAACTCCTTGGCCGAAGTCAAGTCTAGTCATTGAAAAAGTTTTACTAACATGGCTGTGTGGCTTACGGCCCCACGTCGCCATTGGGTGGTATTAGGATCTTTTACTCCTTGTCTATACTCTAGGACTCTGGTCTCTCTTCTATTCGGGTTAAGTGAATTTTGCTAAATATAACATTAGGATCTCGTTATCACTTTGACCCGGAGAGCCCCTTATTACTGATGATCGTCTGCTGCACGTGAAGACCCTGAAAATACTCTCCGCTGATAACCCGAGAACTTGTGTTCATCGCTTTTGCAATTCCCTTTCATCGATAAACTCCTATGGATAACCACGTATACTCGCCATTCATACAATGTTTCCCAGTTGATCTTGTTATTACAAGATACCCCGAAATTCTCTCTGTTGTTCCGAGAATCCTTTGAGCTTACTGCCTTGCTGTTCTTTGTCACCTGAATACCCCTACGGATAATTCTCGCACTTACCGAGTATCCGCTCATCCCCAGTTGATTCAAGTATTTCACAAAAGTGTTCAAAATACCATTCGATCTTCCGAAAATCCTCAGGAGCCTTTTGCTCTTGAAATTCTTGCTTACTTGCATTATGATTAATCTTAAGTCTCGTAATCTTATTGGCATCTCTTGTCATTATCATTTTGAGTCCGTTGATTCAATTTGTTGCGAATGCTCGCAATCCTCAATCAGAGCCTAGAATTCATCCTTCCGGCTCAGACGTCATTTGAAACGTGAACTGGTTATCGACCAATCAAATTGCCGTCGATTGTACCCCTAAGTCTATTCAACTTATCCATTCTTAATCAGACCATTGGCTTCTGATCCCTTGATTTGGAAATGATAATTCCTTTGCATTTGAGCTTTGAATTACTCAGTTGTTTTTATAGTCCGATGCCCTTTCGTTCCTTCTTCCTCTGATAGAGTACCGATACTCGCATCAGCTCCGTTGTAGACCACAAGACCCCTTGTTGGGTTATTATCCGACAGTGTCCTTCATATTCAATAACCTTGTGATCATTTCCATGGATATATAATGCCTTTGGTAATTTGTATCCTCTGCTTGATAACCATACTCTACTTTTGAGCTGGTGATTTTACTCTTGAAGTTTGAGGTATATGTTTCTAAGATGCCCCGATGGATTGAACCTATACCTTCCCTAAAAACCGTATGAACCCGAAGGTTTTCACAAGCCATACCCTTCTGGTATTTTACCAGATAATTTTCTACCATACAACTTCATCGAATGCGAGAAGTGAATGAAAGGTTATGCATTGGAGAAGTGGGAGTCGACCTTGAACTTTGTGTTCATGCCCATGGACACAATGTAGATCTTATCATTAAAAGCTTCTCTTAAATTAATTATTCCCTTGGTATAAGTTCATCTTATATCTGGGATATGGCCTTTTGCAATCGTGGTTCCGACCATGTTCTCCTTTAAATACCATTTCTCGTACAAGTTAAGCACTTGTCTTCTGCAGAGCAATACCCCGGTCCAACCTCTACTTTGGTTTGTCGTCGAGTATTACCCCCCTGGTATCTCGAGATTATCACGGAACAGCATAACTTCTTATGAGTTCTTCATCAAGTACTACATTCTCACTGATTATAGTTTTTCATGGGCTTCGAGTTATTAAACACTCAAGGACATCGGTAACTGAATCGAGTCCGCGTCGCGATTAAACAACTCTTAGTAATCTTCTTTACTTGCGAGTTTGTACTCGATCACGTCATTCCTAGCCTGATTGGCTATATCATTATCGTGCTAAATTTTAACTGTGCTACCGGGTCCTTCTTCCCGGAGCACAAATTGCGACGGTGAGCTAATCTTACAATCGATCTTCCTCGTCATATCACTTCTCCTTGAACAGCAAACTTGATTTCGAGTTTGTGTCCTAACCGTGGTTCCAATAACCTTTCACTTTCATCATTCCTTTGACTTGATGTCATCGTCGATCAATTACATCTTCTTGAAAACCTCTCGACAAATTTGTCGTGATCATTGTCAACAATTTGACTTCTTCCAAGTTGTGTGTCGAAATTCAGGATGAGAAATACCATCCTTGCCCCTCGATGAATTGTGTTATCATCGACAACATTCTTGCCTCCCCCCAACACAAACTTGTTCATATTTTGTGTTGTATCTTGATTTCCCTGCTATCCAACTTATGTTATGTTCTACCGTGGAGTATTACCATCTTTGATGTCAAGAATGTCGTGAGCATTACTCCACCTCTTAAGAATTCTTGGTACAGTGATACTTCTCACCATCACCATTCTTTCTTGGTCCCCGTGTTGTTTCTAAACGAAATACCGACAAATGGTCTGTGATGTGTAAATTCTAAACTTCTAGCAACCCTATTGCTTTGAAGTTATTGGTCTATAGTTTCATTCTACGTCTATGGCTTAATGAATCATCATTCGAACATTGATCGTGCTACCTAGCCCATATTTCGGGTGCACATTTCAACCAATGTATAACTGTGTATGTTTTCCTCGAGCATACATCATTAAGTCATTCGATCTAGCTAATGTTATCTCCTTGTTCACATAGTTGTGGAAATCCATCTTTTGGAAATCTCAATGGATTGTCGCTGAGTCAATCAGTCACCTCCTCACCTCTCCTTGATTTAATGATGAACCCTTGTTCGGAACTCGCTTCCATAGTTCATCTCCCAAGAATTTTCGATGTCGTTTCGACAATTTGTCTTGCACCTTTCTTCTCAGGCATCCTGAGTCTGAGTTATCCTGACACCAATCAGATCTGAATCTCGGTCAGATATGATGGTTGGAACATATTTCCAAGAGTTATAACATTGGTCTATTTATGACCCGGTAAGGTGATGTCATGCCTAACACACCTGGCCGGAGGACCTATTGTTATAAGTTTACCTTTTTAGCAAGGTTAGCTATTCTTCCATGAGGAAATTGTAAGACTTACTCTATAAGTTGTTCCTGATGGATCCTTTGTGTGTCCATAGCTTGATCTTACCTAATGACCATGTCAATGCTATCTCGAAGCATGTCTGTGGTACTCCGATCTTCAATAAAAACATTTGAAGCACAATGCTAAATTTTCGTTATCAATTATTCAAACACCGTTGTTTGGGTAATGTCATGAACTTCCTCTTCCCTAACCTAAATGGTTCTCTTCTAACCATTGTCCTTGGGAAGGATTATACCCTGAATATGTGTTTAAACACATTTTCCTTTCCATTGTTCTGTTTAATCTGATAATCATATTTTCCTTTCCATTGTTGGTTTAACCTTTCTGGTGATCATTATGATCTAAGCAATATTAATTCCCTGCTTGTGCAAACACCTCGGTGTACAACTCTGTCAGTAAGACCCTGTTACTATTGTTGGTGACATTCCGGTAACCACCGATGGACGAGAACTTTGCCTATTCGTCCGCCTCGTTTCAACGAGCAGGAAAATGGTTCTCTTCGTCCCTCGCCCTCAGTACCGATGATGTTGATGACATATAACTGACAGGCTACCCTCTGACATGCCTTGCTATCATGATTGTGCAAGATGTCACCGCCCTTCCTACTTTAACCACATGGTGGGCCCATAACCCACAGTTCCACAGGATCAAAACCTGACTCTCCTATGCACCCCCTGTTCCCAAATTTATTCATCGCGCGTGGCCTCGTATGTAATTCACGGACCACCGTCCTACTGATCTATACTGGCATCAGACATAATACTTATTCCGATTGCTTTGAACCCCTTTCACACTCTGTTTCAGGCATCGAACGATTGCCTGCCGCTTGAAACTTCTCATGACACCTTCTTGCCTTACTCTCGATATTTTCTAAAGGTTTTTAATTCGAGAGTTACTTCCCCCACTTCCCCGATGTTATCAACAAGTTAGTCAACCTTGCAAAGGTCTGTTCTCCCAGCCCCTTTATTCTTTCGTAAGTACGATGGAGTTCCCAAAGAAAGGATGCCAACTTCATCATGAGAACTTGAAGCAGAGAAATGAAGACATCAAGGTTATGGATCGGCCTCTTCGAGAAGAGCAACCAAGACCGAGAACACTCGCTAGAGATTCGTAACCAGAACCTTCTCCCTCTAGTCCTCCTCTTAAATCTCGGGACGAGATTTCTTGTAGTGGAGGAGAATTGTGACGCCCGGGTAATTAAGCTACAGTAATCCCACGCTAATGGTGCCATGTTACCTCCGTTACTGTTGACAAATCTCGCGTTAGTTCAAAACGATTCAAATTCAAATTTGAATTCGAGGCAAACAACAAAAGTTTTCAAAATGTTAAACTAAAATGTTCGGAGTGTGCAAATAAATGCTTAGGTATTTATGGTGAGGGAACCATGCTTTTATAAAAACCTAAATACATAAATGAATTAAAACAGAAAAGAGAAATAAATAAAAGAAAAGGAAATACAAAACAAAAAACAAACAAAAAAGATAAAAGAAGAGAACCCCCCCTCCCCACAAGGCCACGGCCCAGCTAACCGGCCAGCCCACTAACCTAGCCGGCCCACCCCCACTCCCCATAACCCCCACTCCACCCCGAAACCCTAACCGAACCAACCCACTCCCCCCTCACTCCCTCGTCTCTCCCTCCCCCCGATCCAGATCGGATCGGGGCTGCCCCCGTGGCCATCGCCCGGTGCCGCCTCGCCGGCCCCCGCCCTCGTCCTCACGCCCCCGTCCCCTCTCCCTCGACGACTCCCCTCGCCGCGCAGACCGCGACCGCACCCTCGACGCCCGACGCCGCCCCGCCGCTCGAAGCCGGAGCCACCACGCCGGCCCGGCTCCGACGCCGTCGCCCTGGACATCGCCGCCTCGTCCTCGACCGCCCATCACCGGACCGCCCCGCCTCGCCCCCGACGCGGTACAACGAGCCGCCGCCCGAAGCTGCTCAGCGCCCCGCCGCCTTCGTCACCGACGACCACCTCGCCGGACGCCTTCATCGCCTCCTCCCCTGCGTCGCCTCGTCTCCGTCCTCCTCCCCGCGCCCCGCTGCCCCCGAACCCTACGACCCGCCGTGAGGACCCCTCCTCTCCCTCTTTCCCTCTGTCGCTGGCGCCGTTCGCGACGCCCCGGCCTCCTCTACCGCGCGCACGCGCGCTCACCGCGGTCGAGCCGCGCCCTGGCCGCGCGCCTCTCTGTCCGGTCATGCCCGTCGCCCCTCGCGCCGACCGCACCCCCTGGCCGACCTGCCTGTGCACGCTTCGACCCCGTCGTCCCGCGCCGACGCGCCTCGCCTCCGGCCGCCGCCCGCTGGCCACCAGGAACCCCCGTGCCCGTCGCCGTGCGCTGCTCCCTACGGCGCCCTGTCGGGCGCCCGCAGCGCCGCCCCTGCAGCGCGAGATCGGGTTGTGGCTTCGCCCGCCTACCCACATGCCCGCCAAGGCCCCCACTGGCCCTATGACAAGTGGGGCCCAGCCCCTAAACTTTAATAAAAAAGAAGTTTTAAAATTAATAATAAATACAAATATTAATTTATTAATTAATTAACTTAATTAATTTCGTATTAGATTAACCTAATCATTCTAGTTAACTAATTAACCATGTTTAATTAACCTGAGACTATGACAAACGGGCCCATGTGCCAGGGTTGACCTAGTCAACTTGTAGACCAGCTGACATCATGCTGATGTCACGCTGACCCAATAATTACCTTTTATAATTAATTAAAATATGTTAGATTCAAAATTGAATGAAAACTTTAAAAATTAATATATAAAATAATCCGTAACTCGGATGGAAATGCTTTATACATGAAAGTTGCTCAGAATGACGAGACGAATCCGGATACGCAGCCCGTTCGTCCGCCACACATCCCTAACATATCGAACTCGCAACTTTCCCCCTCCGGTTCATCCGTCCGAAAACGCGAAACACCGGGAATACTTTCCCGGATGTTCCCCCCCCTTCGCCGGTATCACCTACTACCGTGTTTGGGCACACCTAGCATCACGCTTTGTCATGTCATGCATCGTTATGCATCTGTTTGCATTGTATTCATTGTTTCTTCCCCCTCTTCTCTCCAGTAGACTACGAGACCGACGCCGCTGCTGGTGCCCCGGCCGACTACGCTGTTGACGACCCCTCCTTCTTGCCCGAGCAACCAGGCAAGCCCCCCCTTGATCACCAGATATCGCCTATTCTTCTCTATACAGCTTGCATCAGAGTAGTGTAGCATGTTACTGCTTTCGGTTAATCCTATTCTGCTGCATAGCCTGTCATTGTTGCTACAGTTGTTACCCTTACCTGCTATACCTACTGCTTAGTATAGGATGCTAGTGTTCCATCAGTGGCCCTACACTCTTGTCCGTCTGCCATGCTATACTACTAGGCCGTGATCACTTCGGGAGGTGATCACGGGTATATACTATATACTTTATATACATGACACATGTGGTGACTAAAGTCGGGTCAGCTCGTTGAGTACCCGCAAGTGATTCTGATGAGGGGGCTGAAAGGACAGGTGGCTCCATCTCGGTAGAGGTGGGCCTGGGTTCCTGACGGCCCCCGACTGTTACTTTGTGGCGGAGCGACAGGGCAGGTTGAGACCACCTAGGAGAGAGTTGGGCCTGGCCCTGGTCGGCGTTCGCACTAACCAACTACACGAGAACAGTTATGGGCACTCGACGTCGTGGTATCAGCCGAAGCCTTCGTGACGTCAGCGACTGAGTGGCGCGTGCCGGATTGGACTGGAACGCTTGCTAGGCTAGGTCTGCTTCCGGCCGCGTACGCAACATGCAGGTGTGCAATGGGCGATGGGCCCAGACCCCTGCGCGCATAGGATTTAGACCGGCATGCTGACCTCTCTGTTGAGCCTAGGTGGGGCTGCGACGTGTTGATCTTCCGAGGCCGGGCATGACCCAGGAAAGTGTGTCCGGCCAAATGGGATCGAGCGTGTTGGGAAATGTGGTGCACCCCTGCAGGGTAGTTTATCTATTCGAATAGCCGTGTCCCTCGGTAAAAGGACGACCCGGAGTTGTACCTTGACCTTAAGATAACTAGAACTGGATACATAATAAAACACACCCTTCCAAGCACCAGATATAACCCGGTGATCGCTCTCTAACAGGGCGACGAGGAGGGGATCGCCGGGTAGGTTTATGCTATGCGATGCTACTTGGTGAACTTACCATCTACTCTCTTCTACATGCTGCAAGATGGAGGTGGCTAGAAGCGTAGTCTTCGACAGGATTAGCTATCCCCCTCTTATTCTGGCATTCTGTAGTTCAGTCCACCGATATGGCCCTTTACACATATACCCATGCATATGTAGTGTAGATCCTTGCTTGCGAGTACTTTGGATGAGTACTCACGGTTGCTTTTCTCCGTCTTTTCCCCCTTTCCCTTCTACCTGGTTGTCGCAACCAGATGCTGGAGCCCAGGAGCCAGACACCACTGTCGACGACGACTCCTACTACACCGGAGGTGCCTACTACGTGCAGCACTTGTATTCGAGCTCTCGAGGCCCCTGGCTTGTAATATGATGCTTGTATGACTTATTTTTATTTTTAGAGTTGTGTTGTGATATCTTCCCGTGAGTCCCTGATCTTGATCGTACACGTTGCCTGTATGATTAGTGTACGATTGAATCGGGGGAGTCACAAGAGAGTAGATGGTAAGTTCACCAAGTATCAGCGCATAGCATAATCCTACCCGGCGATCCTCCCCTCGTCGCCCTGTGTGAGAGCGATCACCGGGTTATATCTGGCACTTGGAAGGGTGTGTTTTATTAAGTATCAGGTTCTAGTTGTCATAAGGTCAAGGTACAACTCCGGGTCGTCCTTTTACCGAGGGCCACGGCTATTCGAATAGATAAACTTCCCTGCAAGGGTGCACCACATAACCCAACACGCTCGATCCCATTTGGCCGGACACACTTTCCTGGGTCATGCCCGGCCTCGGAAGATCAACACGTCGCAGCCCCACCTAGGCACAACAGAGAGGTCAGCACGCCAGTCTAAATCCTATGGCGCAGGGGTCTGGGCCCATCGCCCATTGCACACCTGCACGTTGCGTGGGCGGCCGGAAGCAGACCTAGCAACCTCCATTACAAAGGAAGTCACGTTACGCGGTCCAATCTGGCGCGCGCCGCTCAGTCGCTGACGTCACGAAGGCTTCGGCTGATACCACGACGTCGAGTGCCCATATTTGTTCCCCCGTAGTTGATTAGTGTGTATAGGCAAGTGGCCAGACTCAGATCAAATACCAAGATCTCGTTAAGCGTGTTAAGTATCTGTGAATGCCGACCAGGGCCAGGCCCACCTCTCTCCTAGGTGGTCTCAACCTGCCCTGTCGCTCCGCCACAAAGTAACAGTCGGGGGACGTCGAGAACCCAGGACCACCTGTCAGGACCGGTTTTTGGGATATTAATTCTCCAGAAAATGGCCCTTGCGCTCACCAGCCCCAGGATTACTGTTAGCTGATGAGGCACTAACTTGATACAGAAATTCCAAGCAAAGTACAAAATATGTAGTACAAGACCATTGTGGCCTATGAGTACAACACTTGGTTTCTAGTGGTTGATGGCGGAAGCGGTTTGTGGTTCATCTGCACCTATGGGACTCCATTTCCCACAAGAACAGCTGACCAGGATAACTCCTATCTTCGCGAGGCTGCTATCACCTTTACATGGGTTCCGGGGCTGTCGTCGTAACGCTCTTCTCCACGCAAGAAATCTGGCCAAGACAATAGCCAGGGACAAGCCGGTGAGTACGTTTGAATGTACTCGCAAACATTACGAACACGGGTATAATATAACAAGGGGTAATCATGCTCTGAAATATTCTATGATCATAACGTCAGTCACAAAGTGAACAAAATTCATGATGGACGCATGCGGGTTATTCATGTAAAACTGCATTACGGGAGTAGGAATAGAATGCACCGATCATGTGTCTGAAGTGACGCCTCGAGGGGAAAATAAAATAAATCCTGCCTCAGTCAGGCGTCTGGGCGACACCACATAAAGGGCTTATAGATAAAAGAAATAACAAGCATGCCACAGTCGGGCGTCTATGCGACACCACATAAAGGGCTTATAAATAAAAGGAATAGCAAGCATGCCACAGTCGGGCGTCTGAGCGACACCACATAAAGGGCTTATAAATAATAGAAATGACAGGCATGCCACAGTCGGGCGTCTGAGCGACACCACATAAAGGGCTTATAGATAATAATTAAATAACAAGCATGCCGCAGTCGGGCGTCTGAGCGGCACCACATAGAGGGCTTATATAAGAATGATCACAGTGAATATCCAGGAGGGAGAACCGTCCCAGGGATACTCAATAATTAAAATAAAGTAAATGCTTAGTCCACAATAATAATAATCATAATCCACATGTGTCACAGTTCATCATCAATGTTCTGGTTTAGCAGTTTTTCCTCCAAAGACCGACACTAAGACCGACACTTGACCCATCCCAGACTGTAGTCCTTAACCATGGACACGGCTATTCGAATAGATGTATAATCTCTGCAGAGGGTGTACTCTTTACCCACGGGTAACGGATTTCTTTAGTCCGTCGGGACTAATTCCGTCTACGGTCTTTTAATTGAAAACACGCCTGACCTGCACACACCAGCTTAACTTACCGGTGTCTGGAACCACCCACGACACCTGTCAAGCAAAACTCTAAGTGGGGAGGCTACAACCTCGACGTAGCATGGGATCACAAAATTTATACCGCGCGCAAACTAGGGGAGCTACCCCTTCGGCTACAACCGAAACACCCATGCCCCCGGACCGGATGACTGGCTTTAATCCATGGCCATGGGACCCTCATCACGGCCTCTCTGTACGGTGTGTGCTAGAAAGGGGTTGACAACTTACTGAACCGTACCCTACCTATGGCAGGGACAAGTGGTAGTACGAAGCAAGTATGGGGGTTACTGGAACAAGACTCGATCTACGGCCGACTCAGGAGGTTCAAGTATTCTCTGTATGATTAACATAACCAAAAATATTTCCATTAACAGATAAACTCACCACTCATCAAGCCTCACCATGCCATACCGGACATACTCGTCTCGACGAGGAACTAGGGACAAGCTCGTGTCTACCCAAGACCGCGACTTTCCCGACTTCCTTCCAGTATGCATGAGAAGCTTACGAGGATGATTACCATCACCAACATATCCATTTCTAACAGCAAAGCATCTCCATTATGCACTCATGCGTATGAATTTATCGTCACATAAAATAACGTATGCTCCAAGTCAAGGTGGTGTTGTAACCGTATCAACAACACACAAGAATATTATGCCAGAGTTCAGAATGCTTGCCTTTAGGTTGTGGAGAGGAAGTGTGCATTCCCAAACTTTTTTGAAAGTTTTCTTCTCTCTCCATTTCCTATCTTGAAAAATATTCAAATAACATATATTTCAAAAACAGTACAAAAGTTGTCCTAAATATTTTTGAAATAAATCTTAAAATAAACTAGATGAAATTTGAGAGAGGTAGGAAAAATAATCAACTCATTTGGAGTTTTATTTTAAAAGATATAGCCAGTCAAAGTTTAGTCAAAGTTCTGTTTTAAAAAAAACCAGAAAAGAAAACGTTTCGGGGGAAAATACGCTTTCGAAGCAGAGGAGACGTACTCGGGACTTTGCGCTTCCACTAAAGCCAGCGTGGGTGGTGCGTGGGTCACTGACAGTGGGTCCAGGGGGCCCACTGGTCAGGTTTGACTAGTCCCCCTCTCCCTCCTCTCTCTCTGCCCGAGCGGAGGCGGGACTCCGGCGATCGCCGTCGATGAACGGCAGCTCCCCACGGGGCCCCGAGGGCAGGGATGGATCCACCAGTCTAGGGCGGTCCTCCCGGTGGGCGCTAGGCAGGTGGGGACGGAGGAAGTCACCAGCGGCGAGCTCCGCGGTGGACGGTGGTTCGGGAGCAAATGGGGCTTCGGGCTATGGTGGTCCTTGGTCGAGGCTGAGGCGCTGGGCAGCTCCGCAAGACCATGGGGAGACGGGTGGTGGTGTTGGATGGACGGGGGAGGGTCTGGTTGCGACGCATTGCACTGGATTGTGGCGGCGACCGAACTGGCCGGAGACGGGGAAGAAAGCTTCCCGACGTCGATTGCTGGGTGTTGGGGGCACTAGGGGGATAGAACGAGGTTGCCTGAGTGCTTGGTCGAGCTCGGGGTCCCCTTATATAGGCGTTCGAGGTCGGTCCCGCGGCGGCCGTGGATAGGATCGCCGGCGACCGCTGTTCTGTAGCTGCAGGACGACGTGGCGGCGACGAGCGCGTGCCGACGAGCTTGTGGATAGGCTCGGGCTGTTCCCAGGGGGCAGCTGGCGCGCGCGGGTGGCTTGGGCGGCGCCGTCCATGGCAGAGCCTGCTGCCGACGCCGGCGTGCCGCCAAGGGAGCCCTGACGGCGGCGCTGTAGGGCGCCAGGGTGGCTTGGAGGGTTCTGGCGAGTGGGCGAGGGCAGGGCGTGGCTCTGCAGGCGAGCAAGGGCCAGGGGTGCGACGCGGCGACCCGTGCGCACGCACGTGCAAAACGCGCGCTCTGGCCGCGCCCAGAGCACGCACGCCAGGTGCTCGACGAAAAGCCAGCGCGTGCTAGAGGGCTAGGGTGATGCTGGTAGTTAACATGCCAGGGTTAGGGATAGCTAGGAGGTTAGTGGACATGCTGGATGGGTCAGGGGCTCAAGTTCACAATGCAAACTAGAAAACATGCCAAAACTGTTCCTGCACACAGGGTGTTTGACAGAATGCCATGGGCATCTAGGCAACTCTTGGGGTGGCCAAAATCTCCAGATCCTAGTCTCTTTAGTAGCTAAAGAAGGTGGTAAGGTTAGTTTGGCAAAAACAGAAACTTGTTAGTGCAAGTTTTTGAGAAAGTCAATTTTGGGCAGAAACTAAAAGCTATCATTGCATGCACTAAAAATCCTCCAATGGGTCCATTCTCCTGGACTTAAGGGTCTTGTAGAGTGGTCAATAAGAAGGATAAATCCCAAGGCAACAAGAGCAAGATAAAATATGGTTGCAGTACAAATCACCAAACTGGACCAGAATGAAAATGAGGATGATTCACTCAAATTTTTCAAAGAACATCCCTGGGTTTTTGCATGAAGCTGAGTTATAAGCATCTACTGACATCTCCAAACACTTGGAAGAATTTTTAGGGAAATATTTAAATAGGTTGTAGTGCAAAAATACCTACTGGACCAGATTTGAAAAGTTGATGTAGAGCTCAAAATCTCCAATAACCAAAAGATGTTTTTGCATAAAAGTGATGTGGGAACATCACATGACATCCCCAAATTTTGGTGAAAATTTTAAATGCATTAATCAAATGGTTGCAGTGCAAAAGAGGCTCCAAATTTTTGAAAGATCATTTTAAAAGAATAAAACTCAGGAAAAACAATTATGCAAATAAATCCACTGATAAAGAATTGTTTTATTGAGAGAGTATACAAGTCCAATAATACTTTTGGAAAGTTTCCACTTGAGTTAAAAACCCACAATATTAAAGAGAAGAGGGGTTCTGAAATCAAAAGAGAAATCCAGAAAAATTTAATTTCCTGACAAAATTTTAATTAATAAAACAAGGTCAAAATTTTTGGGGTGTTACAACACTACCCCCCTTAAGACTCGTCCTCGAGATTTGCTAAGGGTTGTTTTAAAAATAATACTCCCATTAGTTGAAACCAAGAGTTTGGTCATTGCACAAACTTAGGGTATAATCATAAGCTGCAACCCACAAATAAACATAGCTATGACGTTTACAAAGAAAACGGCAAAAGGACAGGGTCGTGAGAAAATGTCTCTGGTACAGGGGCACACTCTTCTTCTATCGGGGGAAGCGGATTGACCAGTCGATGAACGCGTCTCTCTTGGTCGGGCTTCAGTGGTCTGCCGATGGCGATCTGAGGATTTAAATCAGCGAGGCTCTGGAGATAACCCATTACCCGCTGAGTCAAACGCTCCTGAGCGATAACATACATGGCAAGGTTGGCCAGTACTGGATCTCTCTCAATTCGCCCACCGGGAAAAGATGCTACTTCTCCGGGTGCTGCATGACTCGGAAAGTAATAATACCCTTGTTCGCTGGCATAGGGTACCTCGAATCGAAGACGAGCAAGTGCTTCGTACGCAGCAGCTTCTATGGCCATATGCGGAGTCGGCATGGATTTCCCTACGAAGGAGACTTCCGTTGGGTCTTGGTTTGGGTTTACGGGAGGGATGTGCACCACTGCCCAATATTTCAAGGTGGAAGGGGTGATCCTCGATTTGAGCAACTCGTACTGGGGTGGATGGATGGCACTCATGGTACTGCAGGTAAAGTCCCACAATAATTTAACGAAACTACCCGGGGTTGCGTCTGGAGTTCTCAGATAAATATTGGGGGTCGGCATGGCAAAGAAATGGCTGTGCGTGTTGTGCACAAGGTGAGGGGTGCTTGGCAAGGTCACGAGGTGGCCTTTTTTATAGCACTGGGGCTGGGTTTTTTTACCGAGGCGAAGGGTAACTGGTTGTCGGTTCTGTCCTATGGGGTCGGGGTCAAAGCCACAGATACTCATATCTCACAAATGTGACGTATACTGTGGGTGTCGTCGGGGTGGTTTTGGTAGCTGCGCCCGGAATTTAAAATGCAACTGTACGCTAACGTACATATGCATGGCTACTATTCCAAAATAGGGGCGCACAAGCAGACCTCATTTAATAATGGTGATACAGGATCACACAATTACAAGGCGTAGAAATATTAAGGCTCGTTACTACTCGAGCGACTTAGTCTACTTCGTTAATATCTAAGCGGGCTTGTCTAGTGGACGTCGAAGCTTCTCCACGGGTTTCACCATCGGGATTAGCCGGATGAGGTTGAGGGGCTGCAGGGTCGGGGTAGCGATGATGACCGTCGCGGGGGTTGTTGGTACAACCCCGTTGGAGCGTGTTCCCAAAAGGCGACGAAGCACTTCTGGGGACACCAAAGTATTTTGGTCGATGGCTGGGGCAGTCCTCAAGGGCTCGATCGGGTGTCCGAACAGCACGACTGGGTTGTCGGCGTCGGGCTCCACTTCTCCTCTTGCCGGGGCTCGGCGAACCAGTTCTCCACGAGCTGCGATCAGATCAAGGGTGATTTGATCGAATAGTTCCTCTAGTGCACTTACATAGCGTACCAGATGCAATAGTGCAGGATCCGTCTCGTGATCTCCGTTGGCAACCTGGGGCGGCCTACCATACCCGTCACGGCTGGGGTAGTAGTAGAACGAGCGACAGTTAACTCTGGGCGACAAGTGCCGGAGTTGAACTATAGCTTCTCGAGCTGCCAGTTGGATGGCTTGTGGCTCAAAGGAAGTTGTCCTTCCGGTGAACCTGTAGGGGCGTTCTGGTGATAGACCCCTACCATAGATGTGTACAGTGGCCCAGAACTGACGGCTCTCACCGCTCATGAGTCCTTGGTACACAACATATTCCGGGGGCTCTTCTAGTGCATACGCACGGCGGGTAAGGTTTGCGAGCACGGTCACAAAACCTCCAAGGTTGGTGGCTGTGGTCTCATTGTGAACAATGGGGCCAGGCATCGTGGTTTGGTTTGGGAAAGAGGCTGTGTTGTGCTGTGTTGAGGCTAGCGTGCCCTTTTTATAGAAAAGGGGACGGAGTCTTCCTTCGCATGCTTGCGAATGAGACATGTTAGGTGTCGGTCACTGGCGCGTGATCGACAGGCTAGGCTTATAGGTTGGGCACCGACTGCCAAAAGCGTCGGGGTCACTGTGTGGCTATCTTACACGAGAAGCTTGGCCGGGGTTGGGTTAAGGTCTGGTGGGTTGGTTAACCTAGGTTTATTGACCTGGCTAAGATAGGATTAGCCAATGGTCAGCCTAGCTCTGATACCAAGTCTATCAGGACCGATTTTTTGGGATATTAATTCTCCAGAAAATGGCCCTTGCGCTCACCAGCCCCAGGATTACTGTTAGCTGATGACGCACTAACTTGATATAGAAATTCCAAGCAAAGTACAAAAATATGTAGTACAAGACCCTTGTGGCCTATGAGTACAACACTTGGTTTCTAGTGGTTGATGGCGGAAGCGGTTTGTGGTTCATCTGCGTCTATGGGACTCCATTTCCCACAAGAACAGCTGACAAGGATAACTCCTATCTTCGCGAGGCTGCTATCACCTTTACATGGGTTCCGGGGCTGTCGTCGTAACGCTCTTCTCCACGCAAGAAATCTGGCCAAGACAATAGCCAGGGACAAGCTAGTGAGCACGTTTGAATGTACTCGCAAACATTACGAACACGGGTATAATATAACAAGGGGTAATCATGCTCCGAAATATTCTATGATCATAACGTCAGTCACAAAATGTGCATTACGGGAGTAGGAATAGAATGCACCGATCAAGTGTCTGAAGTAACGCCTCGAGAGGAAAATAAAATAAATCCTGCCTCAGTCGGGCGTCTGGGCGACACCACATAAAGGGCTTATAAATAAAAGAAATAACAAGCATGCCACAGTCGGGCGTCTATGCGACACCACATAAAGGGCTTATAGATAAAAGAAATAACAAGCATGCCACAGTCGGGCGTCTATGCGACACCACATAAAGGGCTTAAGAAATAACAAGCATGCCACAGTCGGGCGTCTATGCGACACCACATAAAGGGCTTATAAATAATAGAAATGACAGGCATGCCGCAGTCGGGCGTCTGAGCGGCACCACATAGAGGGCTTATATAAGAATAATCACAGTGAGTATCCAGGAGGTAGAACCGTCCCAGGGATACTCAATAATTCAAATAAAGTAAATGGTTAGTCCACAATAATAATAATCATAATCCACATGTGTCACAGTTCATCATCAATGTTCTGGTTTAGCAGTTTTTCCTCCGAAGACCGACACTAAGACCGACACTTGACCCATCCCAGACTGTAGTCCTTAACCATGGACACGGCTATTCGAATAGATGTATACTCTCGGAGAGGGTGTACTCTTTACCCACGGGTAACGGATTTCTTTAGTCCATCGGGACTAATTCCGTCTACGGTCTTTTAATTGAAAACACGCCTGACCTGCACACACCAGCTTAACTTACCGGTGTCTGGAATCACCCACGACACCTGTCAAGCGAAACTCTAAGTGGGGAGGCTACAACCTTGACGTAGCATGGGATCACAAAATTTATACCGCGCGCAAACTAGGGGAGCTACCCCTTCGGCTACAACCGAAACATGCATGCCCCCGGACCGGATGACTGGCTTTAATCCATGGCCATGGGACCCTCATCACGGCCTCTCTGTACGGTGTGTGCTAGAAAGGGGTTGACAACTTACTGAACCGTACCCTACCTATGGCAGGGACAAGTGGTAGTACGAAGCAAGTATGGGGGTTACTGGAACAAGACTCGATCTACGGCCGACTCAGGAGGTTCAAGTATTCTCTGTATGATTAACATAACCAAAAATATTTCCATTAACAGATAAACTCACCACTCATCAAGCCTCACCATGCCATACCGGACATACTCGTCTCGACGAGGAACTAGGGACAAGCTCGTGTCTACCCAAGACCGCGACTTTCCCGACTTCCTTCCAGTATGCATGAGAAGCTTACGAGGATGATTACCATCACCAACATATCCATTTCTAACAGCAAAGCATCTCCATTATGCACTCATGCGTATGAATTTATCGTCACATAAAATAACGTATGCTCCAAGTCAAGGTGGTGTTGTAACCGTATCAACAACACACAAGAATATTATGCCAGAGTTCAGAATGCTTGCCTTTAGGTTGTGGAGAGGAAGTGTGCATTCCCAAACTTTTTTGAAAGTTTTCTTCTCTCTCCATTTCCTATCTTGAAAAATATTCAAATAACATATATTTCAAAAACAGTACAAAAAGTTGTCCTAAATATTTTTGAAATAAATCTTAAAATAAACCAGATGAAATTTGAGAGAGGTAGGAAAAAGAATCAACTCATTTGGAGTTTTATTTTAAAAGATATAGCCAGTCAAAGTTTAGTCAAAGTTCTGTTTTAAAAAAAAACCAGAAAAGAAAACGTTTCGGGGGAAAATACGCTTTCGAAGCAGAGGAGACGTACTCGGGACTTTGCGCTTCCACTAAAGCCAGCGTGGGTGGTGCCTGGGTCACTGACAGTGGGTCCAGGGGGCCCACTGGTCAGGTTTGACTAGTCCCCCTCTCCCTCCTCTCTCTCTGCCCGAGCGGAGGCGGGACTCCGGCGATCGCCGTCGACGAACGGCAGCTCCCCACGGGGCCCCGAGGGCAGGGATGGATCCGCCAGTCTAGGGCGGTCCTCCCGGTGGGCGCTAGGCAAGTGGGGACAGAGGAAGTCACCAGCGGCGAGCTCCGCGGCGGACGGTGGTTCGGGAGCAAATGGGGCTTCGGGCTATGGTGGTCCTTGGTCGAGGCTGAGGCGCTGGGCAGCTCCGCAAGAAAATGGGGAGACGGGTGGTGGTGTTGGATGGACGGGGGAGGGTCTGGTTGCGACGCATTGCACTGGATTGTGGCGGCGACCGAACTGGCCGGAGACGGGGAAGAAAGCTTCCCGACGTCGATTGCTGGGTGTTGGGGGCACTAGGGGGATAGAACGCGGTTGCCTGAGTGCTTGGTCGAGCTCGGGGTCCCCTTATATAGGCGTTCGAGGTCGGTCCCGCGGCGGCCGTGGATAGGATCGCCGGCGACCGCTGTTCTGTAGCTGCAGGACGACGTGGCGGCGACGAGCGCGTGCCGACGAGCTTGTGGATAGGCTCGGGCTGTTCCCAGGGGGCAGTTGGCGCACGCGGGTGGCTTGGGCGGCGCCGTCCATGGCAGAGCCTGCTGTCGATGCTGGCGTGCCGCCAAGGCAGCCCTGACGGCGGCGCTGTAGGGCGCCAGGGTGGCTTGGAGGGTTCTGGCGAGTGGGCAAGGGCAGGGCGTGGCTCTGTAGGCGAGCAAGGGCCAGGGGTGCGACGCGGCGACCCATGCGCACGCACGTGCAAAACGCGCGCTCTGGCCGCGCCCATAGCACGCACGCCAGGTGCTCGACGAAAAGCCATCGCGTGCTAGAGGGCTAGGGTGATGCTGGTAGTTAACAAGCCAGGGTTAGGGATAGCTAGGAGGTTAGTGGACATGCTGGATGGGTCAGGGGCTCAAGTTCACAATGCAAACTAGAAAACATGCGAAAACTGTTCCTGCACACAGGGTGTTTGACAGAATGCCATGGGCATCTAGGCAACTCTTGGGGTGGCCAAAATCTCCAGATCCTAGTCTCTTTAGTAGCTAAAGAAGGTGGTAAGGTTAGTTTGGCAAAAACAGAAACTTGTTAGTGCAAGTTTTTGAGAAAGTCAATTTTTGGCAGAAACTAAAAGCTATCATTGCATGCACTAAAAATCCTCCAATGGGTCCATTCTCCTGGACTTAAGGGTCTTGTAGAGTGGTCAATAAGAAGGATAAATCCCAAGGCAACAAGAGCAAGATAAAATATGGTTGCAGTACAAATCACCAAACTGGACCAGAATGAAAATGAGGATGATTCACTCAAATTTTTCAAAGAACATCCCTGGGTTTTTGCATGAAGCTGAGTTATAAGCATCTACTGACATCTCCAAACACTTGGAAGAATTTTTAGGGAAATATTTAAATAGGTTGTAGTACAAAAATACCTACTGGACCAGATTTGAAATGTTGATGTAGAGCTCAAAATCTCCAATAACCAAAAGATGTTTTTGCATAAAAGTGATGTGGGAACATCACATGACATCCCCAAATTTTGGTGAAAATTTTAAATGCATTAATCAAATGGTTGCAGTGCAAAAGAGGCTCCAAATTTTTGAAAGATCATTTTAAAAGAATAAAACTCAGGAAAAACAATTATGCAAATAAATCCACTGATAAAGAATTGTTTTATTGAGAGAGTATACAAGTCCAATAATACTTTTGGAAAGTTTCCACTTGAGTTAAAAACCCACAATATTAAAGAGAAGAGGGGTTCTGAAATCAAAGATAAATCCAGAAAAATTTAATTTCCTGACAAAATTTTAATTAATAAAACAAGGTCAAAAATTTTGGGGTGTTACACCACCTCTACCGGGATGGAGCCACCTGCCCTTTCAGCCACCATCTCCGAACAGTATCATAAGTAATGTAACAATATAAAGTATATAGCGTATGCCCGTGATCACCTCCCAAAGTGATCACGGCCCAGTAGTATAGAATGGCAGACGGACAAGAGTGTAGGGCCACTGATGGAATACTAGCATCCTATACTAACCATTTAGGATTGCAGGTAAGGGTATCAACTATAGCAACAATGACAGGCTATGCAGCAGAATAGGATTTAACCGAAAGCAGTAACATGCTACACTACTCTAATGCAAGCAGTATAGAGAAGAATAGGCGATATCTGGTGATCAAGGGGGGGGCTTGCCTGGAATCTCAGCCGAGAAGGAGGGGTCGCCAACGCAGTAGTCGATCTGGGTAGCAGCGGCGTCGGTCTTGGAGTCTAGCGAGAGAAGAGGGGGAAGAAACAATAAATATAATGCAAACATATGCATGACAATGCATGACATGACAATGAGTGTTGCTAGGGGTGCCCAAACGCAGTAGTAAGTGATACCGGCGAAGGGGGAAAACATCCGGGAAAGTATCCCCGAAGTTTCGCGTTTTCGGACAGATGAACCGGAGGGGGAAAGTTGTGTGTTCGCTATGCTAGGGATGCGTGGCGGACGAACGGGCTGCGTATCCAGATCCGTCTCGTCATTCTGAGCAACTTTCATGTACAAAGTTTTTCCATCCGAGCTACGGATTATTTTATATTAATTTTTAAAGTTTTAAATCATTTTCTAGGATTAACAGATTATTTTAATTTGAAATTGCATTTATGACGTCAGCATGACATCAACAGTCAACTCTGACCGTTGACTGGTCAAGCTGACACGTGGGTCCCACTATCATTCACCGAGTTTATCTAAAAGAGATTAATAGAATAATTAGTGATTAGGTTATTCTAATTAGGATTAATTAAGTTAATTAATTTAGTTAACTAATTAATTATTTATATTTTTATTATTTATTTACTTTTTAATTCTCTTTTTTAACATGTTCTAGGGGCGGGGCCCACTTGTCATTGGTACAGGGGGGTTAATGGGCGCTGGCGGGTTACAGGCAGCGGGCGCAACGGGTGCCCAGCAACCGTTCGCCTGGGCGCACGCCCAAACCGCTGATGAGGCGACGGCGAGAGGTGGTTGGGCCATGCAGGGCGTGGCCGGCGGGCGCGGTAGCGGCCACGGCGCCGGACCGAGAAGGCGCGGGCCTAGCGTGGGGAGCGGCGCAGGGAGCAGCAGCGTGGTAGGCGGGCACAGGCCAGGCAGGGCGATGGCGAGGCGAGCAGGGGGAAGGGGCGGCGGCTGCGGCTGTGTAGAGCAGCAGCGGCGGGATCCGAGGGCGAGCGGCGGCAGTAGCAAGCAGCGTGGCGGTTGCGGCGAGCGGGCGAGCAGGTCTGCCGAGGGGCGAAGTCTGGGCGGCTCGGCAGGAGCCATGAGCGGGGGGAGGCGCGCGGGGCGCCGTGGTGCGCGCCGGCGCACGCGCGCGTGACGCGAGGGTGTGACGGGCCGTGCGGGGCAAGTTGCAGGTGGGCGTGGCAGCGTAGGGGGGAAGAGGTCGACACTTGGAGCTCGGCGGGTCGGTGAGCGGTGCAGCAGCAGCAAGGTTCGGGTGCGGGCGCGAACACACATTGGCACAGCTTCAGGCGCATGTAGTGCGCGGCGAGCAGGCGCGGTGCATGGCCGGGGCACGGGCGGCCGTGGGCGCGGTAAACGACGCGGGGGCAGAGAGGAAAGAAGGGAGGACGACAGCTCACGGGGGGTTCGTAGGGGACTGGGCAGTGGGGCGTGGGGAGGATGACGGGGTCGAGGCGACGACAGAGAGGATGGCGTCGATGCAGTCCGGCGAGGAGTTGAGGAGGAGGACGACGAGGTCGAGGCGGCTTTGGGCGACGGCGGAGCGGTGGCGGCCTGGTGACGAGGGGGCGACGGAGAGGAGAAGAGGATGGGGCGGTCCGGTGGGGAGGTGGCGCTGGCTTCGGGCGGCAGCGTCAGGGTCGAGGCGGTTGTCCGATCTAGATTGGGTCGTGTGGGGAGAGGAGCGAGGAGATCATGCGGGTGGGGGAGGAGTTGACCGAGAGGGGGGTAGTGGGGATCGTGGGTGCGGTTAGGGTTTCGACCGGGGAAGTCATAGGCCACGGGGCGAGCTGGGCTGGCCAAGTGGGCCAAGGCCTAGTTAGGCCGGGGGGATTTCATTTTAATTATTTGTTTATTTTCTTTCTACTTATTTTATTTCTTTTCTGTTTTCTTTTAGTTCCCTTTTATTTTAGTTTTAGTAAAATACCAAAGTGGCACCTAAATAGATGCTACAAATTATGCCACTGTCACAATAGTTTAATACTTATAACAATTTAGTTTTGAAATTGTTTATTATTTAAAAAGCATTTAAATAATTGTATTTGCTACTGTTTTATTCATTTTTAGAGTATTTAAACATTTTATAAAAGTGTGGTTTCTCCGCCATAATTACCTATGCATTATTTGGCTCAACCCGGACATTTTAATGTTAAAGTTTGAAAACTTTTCTTGTTTGCCTTTAATTCAATTCTGAATTTGAATCGGTTTTGAACTAACCCAAGATTAACTACAGTGACAAAGGTGACGTGGCATCATTTGCAGGGAATTGCTGTAGTCTAAATATCCGGGCGTCACAGGTGCCGAAGGTGACCGGGAGGCGGATTTGCCCTAGGGGGCTGGTGGAACCGCTGCCAAGTCCGGAGAAGGGCTTGGTGGCACGGAGCCGGCCATACAGTACGTGGAGCAAGCCGAAAGCTTCCACAGAGAGCACGTTGAGGCCGGCCCCGCCGTCGTGAGGGTCTTGGTCACTGCTACATTGCAGATAGTGGGTGTGCAGAGCATCGGGAGTGCGCCCAAGCCAGCAGTGGTCACGGGGTGGTCCCCCGAGTCGAAGGTGAGGTCGGCCTTGGAGGTCGCCCATCCCGGAGGGGCTCCCTACTGCATAGAGGCGGCGCCAACTTGGCGAAAGAACTGCTTGATGTGGCGGTTCGAGGGCGGTGCCTGCGAGACGCCAAGGAGGGCCACAACAGCGAGGGGTGCTGGTGCTGCGTAGCATGCGACGGAAAGGCCGCACAGCTACTCCCAGGAAGCCACAGAAGATCCTGGCAGGTTGAGCAGCCAGGCGCGTGGTGCGCCGGCGAGGGCGATGGGGAACCAGTTGTCCATGACCTTGTCATCGCCTCCAGCTTCCAGAACGGCCTCCTCGTACGCCAGCAGGAAGGCCGATGGATCCGCTGCGCCATCATAGCGGGGCGGCATCTCCGGTTTAAACTTGTGCGGCCACTTCACTTGCTGCAAGGTGGGGGTGAGGGCCAGAGGCCCATGGCGCCGTCGCGTGCATCAGTTGACCCGGTCGGAGGGGCGGCGCCGGCCATGGGAGCCAGACGGAGAGGTGAAGCAGGCGAAGAGACGAAGCTTCGGCGCACCCCTACGTGGCGCGCCAAATGTCGGATTCAGGGCTCCGCAGACCCTTGAGAAGTTCGAACTCTGGGGTGCGCACAAAGGACTTTCTCTCCCCAGCCTGCCTACCCAACAATTCCACGGCCTAGCTTGATGAACCCAAAGAACACGAGACACCATGGTTTATACTGGTTCGGGCCACCGTGTGGTGTAATACCCTACTCCAGTGTGGTGGTGGTGGATTGCCTCAAGGGCTAAGTATGAACTAGTACAATGGGTGAACAACCTCAGGAGGAGAGGTGTTCTTGAGCTCTAGCAGCTGGTGAGATAGTCTTGGTGGAACCGATCCAGTCCAAGCCCCCCATCATGGTGGTGGCTATTCCTATTTATAGAGGCCCCGGTCCTCTTCCCAAATGTAGGCGGGAAGGGATCCCACAATGGCCAATTTTGAAGGGAGACAACTAGTACAAGCTATCCTGACAAAAGTAGTCTTCGCCTGCCAAAGGCTCTGGTGGTGACCCTGCCGTGGGCTACGCGATGACCTCCGTCCTGCCGTCCTGCTGGCCTTGGTCTTGTTGCACTGATATGGAAACCTTTGCCTGATGCCTCGGGACTCCTCGCCTACGCTTGCCTCTTTAGCACAGAACAGGAAACTGGTACACTGCGCCCGCCTGGCTTTGGTCGTCACGGCTCACGTCATGTGAACCTCGCGAGGTGCCCCTTGCATAGGTATCTCCGCTCCTCAGGATCCAGCCTAGCGAGGCCGCCCCCAGGAAGGTCTTGGTGTCGTCCGCCTCGCGAGGCTTGGCCCCTCGCGAGGGCCTTGAGTTGTTGCTGCCGAAGCTGGGCCGTACCGGGCCGTTGGTGGAGCCACGCCATGGGCCGCAGGTAGGCAAGTCTCGGTACCCCCGTTCCCAGGACGCCGACAATCATGAGGCTCTGCGAAATTTTGGCTCCCCCATTCCTTACGGAATCCACCACCCCAATCATCCATATCACCCAAGAAACGCTTCGTCTTCTGTCTTCCACGTGTCACCGCCTTCATTTCCAAATCGGGGTATAGTTGGAGTCCATGGTATTCCGGCCATTTAGATTGGTCAAGATAGCGATGAAACCTCGCAGCCCATGTATTTTTATCGCATCGATCGAATACTCTTCCAATCTTACATTGATTGTCATGTTGACACTCAAATTTCTAGTGCGGGATGCAGCCATCAAGTGAGAGCACGGTAGATGATACAATGTAGGCCTCTCGCATGAGCATACCCCCTCTTAACATAAACCTTGAACGAGCCACCTCCATATGGCACACCGTCACGTGACATTCTGCCATGCTCATCAACTTGGTAAATCAATTCATGTTATAAAAGGACTGGATTTTGTGAGAATCCGCCTTCCTTTCTTGGTATTCCATTCAATTGTCGACCTTTGGTGGATACTTGTACATATTTTTGGCCTTGTTTTTCCCGACATCAAGTTGGATGTTTCCTCACTATAATTTTGAAAATAGACATTCAACTTCTGGAATGTATACTCTACTATTGCTGTCACCGGCAATGCATGAACACCCTTTAGCACCATGTTGAAACATTCCGCCATCTTGTTTGTCATGTCACGGTACCTAACTCCATCGTTGTCAAAAGCCCGTGCCCACTTTCCTTTATCGACAAGATTCCTATTTAGGAATTCCTTGGCACCATTGTTTGCTTTGGCATACACTTTGTACCACAATTTCTCGAAATGTCTAGTGGTGAATGCGAGACAACAATCATGAAGAAGGTAAAACAATTCCTTGTCTCCACATGCTCGGTAAAAGTTAGACACAAAATGCCTCATGCACCACCTATGGTGCACGCGAGGATGTCCTGGAATGTTAATCTCCACTGCATTGAGTATCCCTGGGTGGCGGTTCGAGATGATGCAAACCTCTCTTTGAGGTCCAATTACCTTGGTCCTAACTAGACTAAGAAACCACTCCCGGTTGTCATTATTCTCCGCCGACACCACAGCAAAAGCCAATGGAACCAATTTGTCACCGCCATCATTAGCAACGGCGACCAACAATGTGCCCTTGAACTGGCCGGTCAGAAATGTGCCATCCACGGACATAACTGGCCTATAATGCTTGAAGGCCCTAATGCATGGCTCAAAAGTCCAGAATGCATGTCCAAATATTCGAACGGGTGCATCGTTGTATATCCTTGTTCTCATGCCATCTAGCTCCACCACATAGTACATGCCAGGATTTTCTGCCGCCATCACATTCAACACCATCGCGAGGCAGTTGTATGATTCTTCCCAACCACCATACAATATCTCAAAGGCAGCTTGCTTGGCCTTCCATGCCTTCGCATACTTCACCGTTTACCCAAAAACCTCCTTCACCATCTCCATCAACGCCCGAATGGGATATGTCGGGAGTATCTTTATGGAGGGTGAAAATCGATATGCAATGAATTTGGAGGTCAATTGACGGTGATCATCCTTTACATTAGCATCATCAATATCCTTGCCACTACATCAATGGTGAAACACGGAACTTGTAATGTTCCATTGTGGCCCGCCTTTGAAACATCTTGCACGGATAACCCAAGGGCAATGGTTCTTGTGTTCCTCACATTTGACGACATAAAGCAATTTGGATTTTGAATTCTCCACAAAGAATGGTCGATGAAACTTAACCGCGTAGTCCTTGACCCATATTTGAAGTTCTACCAAGCTTTCAAAGATTGTTCCTTCACTAACACCATACACACTTGCTTTGTTATCTCGCTTTGAAGTTAACCTTGGTGCAAGAATTTTACTTGTGCCACCATCAACAATCGCCTTATCAGCTAGGCTTAGATCACGAAACAATGATCTCTTGTGACTACGGCCTATTACCTTCTTGAAAGCATTGGCTTCTTTAGCTATCAAACCATCCTCATGTATTTCTTCATCCGGGCCTTCATCCTCCGAGTCCCACGCATAGGACCTATTATATATATGGAATGTCATGGTCCATGTCCTCTTCCATGCAACTTGCCTCAACATCGGCAACATAATGGTCATGAAGATAAGCCTCCGAGTCATTACCCTCAAACTCATCACCATCCACGTGCAAGTCTTGATTATCAAGTTGGTCATTCTCGACAGGGCTCAAAGGTTGGGTCATTGGAGGTTGGCTCATTGTTGTGTCATGCACATCTGGAGTGACATGTGTTGAATCTCGAACCGGGCTACTAACATCATATGAAGATGCACACTGATTCAAATCAATGTGCAACCGAGCACGAACAACCTTTGTGGGAAATAACTCAAATGTTTTATCTTGTGAGGCCAACACACTCTCCTTATATGCTTCCCAATGAAACTCGGAGTCAAGAGGCATTATCTTCCAACGAATATGTTAGCCATACCCAACATTATACCTTACGATTAAGTCTACTCCATCACTTTCTTCCATCCAATTCAACCTTCTTCGAAGCTCAACCACAACCTCCTCAAGGCTAGGACTTGTGGGAAACACCATCACTAACAGCTTCTTCTTCGGGTCACCATACTGCGCGTCTCCCTTCTCAAAGGGGACAAAGTCCACATGATGATAATTCATGATCCTCGCCATCTACAATCATAAACACCAAAATACATCAATGAAAATTGCAAAATTAGATAACCTAGGGTTTCCCCAAATCGCCACAATGCGGAGATTTCAACCAAAAAAAAGAGGAAGAATGAGGGAGAATACCATTAGGGGTCGAAGGGGAGGATACATCACCGATTTGGAGCTCCGATCCGACAAATTTTGTGGGCATTAGGGAGGGGCATGAGTGGGGCGGCCGGGGTGGAGGAAGGGGGGAAGGAGAGGGTTTGAGGGGAAAGAGAGGGGCAACCGCTTTTGTATACTCGAGGGGCATGGCGCCCTGGTCCGGGGCGTCATGCCTCTCACCATGGCGCCCTGGACGGAGGCGCTGCAAACAGGCCCTGCCAACATGGCAACTGACCGACGACCCATATGGCGCCTTTGACTAGGGCGTTATGTAATCTAGCATGGCGCCTTGGGCGCGGGCGTCATGCGGGTAGGGCCATTTTGTGATTTTTTTTAAAAAGGGTCCATTTTGTGCTGAACTTCGACCAAAGGGCCAGTTCTGTGGGTTTTCATGATTTATAGCTAGAAATTGGCTTAGGATTCGATGCCTCTGTCCTCTCTATGTACTGTTGAGTGCTCTGACACTCCTACTACTACCCCACCCCCATGGCGATTGTTTGGTGTCGTGTCCATTTGGTACTAAATGCAATGAAGGCTAATGTGTACGATGATCAGTGCTGGCACAGCGAATGCCACCAAGGCATGTTGGTCTTTATGGCACCGAAATTGTTGTCCACATGATTCTTACTTTCACACATGTTTTTGTAGTACAATGCTTCCATATTGGTTTATGGCAGAATCAATTCATCATCGATCATGATAGTACAACGAATAACAGAAATAATAAAAATTACATCTACATATGTAGATCACTTGGTGACGACTATAAGCACTAAAGCGAGTCGAAGGCACGCTGTCAGTACTAAAACCAACAGACCTCGGGGAAGGGGGTCCTGAGCTGTGGATCTTGGATCTATGGGTAACAGGGGATGAGGGAGACAGTATTTATCCAAGTTCGGACCCTCTCGAAGAGGTAATACCCTACAACCTGCTTTTATTGTATTGATGGTTATGTATCGAGTACAAGCTTGATCTACCCCGAGATTGTAAGTTATGTTCTAGCCCTAATGCTAGGTGGTTGTAATTGTGACTGTCCCCTCTATGGACTAAACCCCGTAGCTTATATAGACGATGGGGGTACCTAGGGTTACACATAGTCGGTTGCCAAACTAGGGATAAACATGATGGGCAACGAAGCAAGAAAATCAAAAAAAATCCTAAGAACACCCAAGATCTATCTAGGATAAGCATAGCAACGAGAGGGGAGAGTGTGTCTACGTACCCTCGTAGACCGAAAGCGGAAGCGTATATAACACGACCGATGTATTCGTACTCTTCGCGATCCGATCACGATCCAACTGATCTAGTGCCAAACGGACGGCACCTCCGAGTTTAGCACACGTGCGGATCGATGACTTCTCCTCCTTGATCCAGCAAGAGAAGGCGGAGAAGTAGATGGGATCACAACCAACATGATGGCATGGTGATGGAGTCGGAATACTTGCAGGGCTTCGCTAAGCAAAGAACCGTGGAGAGAACTATGCCAGGAGGGAGAGACGGGGTAGCAGCCAAGGTGAAGGAAATATGCCCTAGAGGCAATAATAAAGTTGTTATTTTATATTTCCTTATTCATGATAAAAGTTTATTATTCATGCTATAATTGTATTGATTGGAAACTTAGATACATGTGTGGATACATAAACAAATACTGTGTCCCTAGTGAGCCTCTACTAGACTAGCTCGTTGATCAAAGATGGTTAAGGTTTCCTAACCATAGACATGTGTTGTCACTTGATAACGTGATCACATCATTAGGAGAATGATGTGGTGGAGAAGACCCATCCGTTAGCTTAACATTTGATCATTTAGTTTATTGCTATTGCTTTCTTAATGTCAAATACATATTCCTTCGACCATGAGATTATGCAATTCCCGGATACCGGAGGAATGCCTTGTGTGCTATCAAACGTCACAACGTAACTGGGTGCTCATAAATATGCTCTACAGGTATCTCCGAAGGTGTTTGTTGAGTTGGCATAGATCGAGATTAGGAGTTGTCATTCCGTGTATCGGAGACGTATCTCTGGGACCTCTCGGTAATACACATCATAAGAAGCCTTCCAAGCAAAGTGACTAAGGAGTTAGTTACAAGATGACGTATTACGGAAGGAGTAAAGAGACTTGCTGGTAACAAGATTGAACTAGGTATGAAGATACCAACGATCGAATCTTGGGCAAGTAACATACCGATAGACAAAGGGAATTACGTATGTTGTCATAAAGGTTCAACCGATAAAAGATCTTCATGGAATATGTAGGAATCAATATGGGCATCCAGGTCCCGCTATTGGTTATTGACCGGAGAGGTGTCTCGAGCATTGATACGTACATTTTGCATCATCCTTTTATATTGATATTTATTGCATTTTGGGATGTTATTACACATTATAGCACAATACTTAGGGTTTACATGAAGAGGGAGAATGTCGGCAGCTGGAATTCTTGACTGGAAAAGGAGCAAATCTGAGAGACCTATTCTGCACAACACCAAAAGTCCTGAAACTTTGCAGAGAATTATTTCGGAATATATAAAAAATATTGGCTGAAGAAAGCACCAGAGGGGACCCACCAGGCATCCACAAGGGTGGGGGTGCGCCCTAGCCCCCTAGGCACGCCCCCTTCCTTGTGGGCCACCTGGCAGGCCTCCGGTGCCCATCTTCTGCTATATGAAGGGTTTTACCTGGAAAAAAATCAAGAGGAAGCTTCGGGATGATGCGCCGCGGTCTCGAGGCGGAACCTGGGCAGAACCAATCTAGGGCTCCGGCGAAGCTGTTCTGTCGGGGAAACTTCCCTCCCAGAGGGGGAAATCGAAGCCATCGTCATCACCAACGATCCTCTCATCGAGAGGGGGTCGATCTCCATCAACATCCTCACCAGCACCATCTCCTCTCAAACCCTAGTTCATCTCTTGTATCCGATCTTTGTCTCAAAACCTCAGATTGGTACCTGTGGGTTGCTAGTAGTGTTGATTACTCCTTGTAGTTGATGCTAGTTGGTTTATTCGGTGGAAGATCATATGTTCAGATCCTTAATGCTATTCAATACTCGTCTGATTATGAACATGAATAAGCATTGTGAGTAGTTACGTTTGTTCCTAAGGACATGGGAGAAGTCTTGTTATAAGTAATCATGTGAATTTGGTATTCGTTCGATATTTTGATGATATGTATGTTGTCTTTCCTTTAGTAGTCTTATGTGAATGTCGACTACATGAAACTTCACCATTGTTTGGGCCTAGGGAATGGCATTGGGAAGTAATAAGTAGATGATGGGTTGCTAGAATGACAGAAGCTTAAACCCTAGTTTATGCGTTGCTTTGTAAGGGGCTGATTTGGATCCATATGTTTCATGCTATGGTTAGATTTATCTTAATTCTTCTTTCGTAGTTGCGGATTCTTGCGAGAGGGGTTAATAATAAGTGGGAGGCTTTCCAAGGAAGGACAACACCCAAGCACATGTCCACCCACATATCAAATTATCAAAGTAACAAACGCGAATCATATGAGCATGATGAAAACTAGCTTGACAGTAATTCACATGTGTCCTCGAGAGAGCTTTGCTTTATATAAGAGTTCGTCCAGGCTTGCCCTTTGCTAAATAAAGGGTTGGGCCACCTTGCTGCACCTTAGTTACTTTCGTTACTTGTTACTCGTTACGAATTATCTCATCACACAACTATCTATTACCGATAATTTCAGTGCTTGCAGAGAATACCTTGCTGAAAACCGCTTGTCATTTCCTTCTGTTCCTCGTTGGGTTCGACACTCTTACTTATCGAAAGGACTAAGATAGATCCCCTATACTTGTGGGTCATCAAGATTCTTTTCTGGCACCGTTTCCGGGGAGTGAAGCACCTTTTGTAAGTGGAATTTGGTAAGGAAACATTTATATAGTGTGTTGAAATATACTGTCACTTGTCACTATGGAAAATAATCCTTTGTGGGGCTTGTTTGGGGTATCTCCACCTCGACCGGAAGAACAAAGAGTTGCTCCTCAACCTACCGCACCTACTGAAAATATTTATTATGAAATTCCTTTAGGTATGATAGAGGAACTACTAGCTAATCCTTATGCAGGAGATGGAACATTACATCCAGATATGCACCTAATCTATGTGGATGAAGTTTGTGGATTAGTTAAGCTTGCAGGTTTACCCGAGGATGATGTCAAGAAGAAGGTCTTCCCTTTATCTTTGAAGGGAAAGGCATAGACATGGTATAGGCTATGTGATGATATTGGATCCTGGAAAGACAACCGATTGAAATTGGAATTTCATCAGAAGTTTTATCCTATATATCTGGTACATCGTGATCGGAATTACATATATAATTTTTGGCCTCGTGATGGAGAAAGTATCACTCAAGCTTCAGAGAGGCTTAAGTCAATGTTATATTCATGCCCCAATCATGAGCTCACTAGAGAAATTATTATTCAGAATTTTTATGCTCGACTTTCTTGTAATGATTAATCCATGCTTGATACTTCTTGTACTGGTTATTTTATGAAGATGACTATTGAATTCAAATGGGATTTATTGGAAAGAATTAAACGCAACTCTGAAGATTGGGAACTCGACAAAGGTAATGAGTCAGGTATAAACCTTAAGTTTGATTGTGTTATGGATACCATTGCTTTTCATGATTTTAGCACTAAATATGGACTTGACTCTGAGATAGTAGCTTCTTTCTGTGAATCTTTTGCTACTCATGTTGATCTCCCAAAGGAAAGTGGTTTAAATATCATCCTCCCATTGAAGTGAAAGTAGTAGAACCCTTTAAAGTTGAAGAAGAAACTGTTACTTATAATGTTGATCCTGTTGTTCCTACTGCTTATATTGAGAAACCATCTTTCCCTGTTAGGATAAAGGATCATGCTAAAGCTTCAACTGTGGTTCGTAAGAGTTATACTAGAACACCTACACCCCCTGAACAAATTAATTGAACCTAGTATTGCTTTGGTTAAAGATATCTTGGTTGATAATATTGATGGGCATGTTATTTATTTTTGTGATGAAGCTGCTAGGATTGCTAAACCCGATATTAAAGATAAACATATACCTATTGTTGGCATGCCAGTTGTTTTTATTAAAATAGGAGATTATTGTTATCATGGCTTATGTGATGTGGGTGCTGAAGGAAATATGCCCTAGAGGCAATAATAAAGTATTATTTATTTCCTTAGTATCATGATAAATGTTTATTATTCATGCTAGAATTGTATTAACCGGAAACATAATACATGTGTGAATATATAGACAAACAGAGTGTCACTAGTATGCCTCTACTTGACTAGCTCGTTAATCAAAGATGGTTATGTTTCCTAGCCATAGACATAACTTGTCATTTGATTAACGAGATCACCTCATTAGGAGAATGACGTGATTGACTTGACCCATTCCGTTAGCTTAGCACTCGATCGTTTAGTATGTTGCTATTGCTTTCTTCATGACTTATACATGTTCCTATGACTATGAGATTATGCAACTCCCGTTTACCGGAGGAACACTTTGTGTGCTACCAAACGTCACAACGTAAATGGGTGATTATAAAGGTGCTCTACAGGTGTCTCCAAAGGTACTTGTTGGGTTGGCGTATTTCGAGATTAGGATTTGTCACTCCAATTGTCGGAGAGGTATCTCTGGGCCCACTCGGTAATGCACATCACTATAAGCCTTGCAAGCATTGTGACTAATGAGTTAGTTGCGGGATGATGTGTTACGGAACGAGTAAAGAGACTTGCCGGTAACGAGATTGAACTAGGTATCGAGATACCGACGATCAAATCTCGGGCAAGTAACATACCGGTGACAAAGGGAACAACGTATGTTGTTATGCGGTCTGACCGATAAAGATCTTCGTAGAATATGTGGGAGCCAATATGGGCATCCAGGTCCCGCTATTGGTTATTGACCGGAGACGTGTCTCGGTCATGTCTACATAGTTCTCGAACCCGTAGGGTCCGCACGCTTAAAGTTACGATGACAGTTTTATTATGAGTTTATGTATGTTGATGTACCGAAGGAGTTCGGAGTCCCGGATGAGATCGGGGACATGACGAGGAGTCTCGAAATGGTCGAGACGTAAAGATCGATATATTGGACGACTATATTCGGACTTCGGAAAGGTTCCGAGTGATTCGGGTATTTTTCGGAGTACCGGAGAGTTACGGGAATACGTATTGGGCCTTATTGGGCCATACGGGAAAGAAGGAAAAGGGCCTCAAGGGTGGCCGCACCCCTCCCCTTGGTCTGGTCCGAATTGGACTAGGGAAGGGGGGCGCCCCCTTCCTTCCTTCTCTTTTCCCTTCCTCTTTCCTATTCCATATGGGAGGTGGAATCCTACTAGGACTAGGGAGTCCTAGTAGGACTCCACACTTGGTGCGCCCCTCCTAGGGCCGGCCTCCTCCTCCCTTGCTCCTTTATATACGGGGGCAGGGGGCACCCCAGAGACACAACAATTGATCCTTGAGATCTCTTAGCCGTGTGCGGTGCCCCCTCCACCATATTACACCTCGATAATACCGTTGCGGAGCTTAGGCGAAGCCCTGCGTCGGTGGAACATCATCATCGTCACCACGCCGTCGTGCTGACGAAACTCTCCCTCAACACTCGGCTGGATCGGAGTTCGAGGGACGTCATCGAGCTGAACGTGTGTAGAACTCGGAGGTGCCGTGCGTTCGGTACTTGATCGGTCGGATCGTGAAGACGTACGACTACATCAACCGCGTTGTGATAACGCTTCCGCTGTCGGTCTACGAGGGTACGTGGACAACACTCTCCCCTCTCGTTGCTATGCATCACCATGATCTTGCGTGTGCGTAGGAATTTTTTTGAAATTACTACGTTCCCCAACAGTGGCATCCGAGCCTGGTTTTATGCGTTGATGCTATGCACGAGTAGAACACAAGTGAGTTGTGGGCGATATAAGTCATACTGCTTACCAGCATGTCATACTTTGGTTCAGCGGTATTGTGAGATGAAGCGGCCCGGACCGACATTACGCGTACGCTTACGCGAGACTGGTTTCACCGTTGCGAGCACTCGTTGCTTAAAGGTGACCGGCGGGTGTCTGTCTCTCTCACTTTAGTTGAACCGAGTGTGGCTACGCCCGGTCCTTGCGAAGGTTAAAACAGCACCAACTTGACAAACTATCGTTGTGGTTTTGATGCGTAGGTAAGAACGGTTCTTGCTAAGCCCGTAGCAGCCACGTAAAATATGCAACAACAAAGTAGAGGACGTCTAACTTGTTTTTGCAGGGCATGTTGTGATGTGATATGGTCAAGACATGATGTGATATAATGTGTTGTATGAGATGATCATGTTTTGTAACCGAGTTATCGGCAACTGGCAGGAGCCATATGGTTGTCGCTTTATTGTATGAGATGCAATCGCCATGTAATAGTTTTACTTTATCACTAAGCGGTAGCGATAGTCGTAAAAGCAATAAGTTGGCGAGACGACAACGATGCTACGATGGAGATCAAGGTGTCGCGCCGGTGACGATGGTGATCATGACGGTGCTTCGGAGATGGAGATCACAAGCACGGTGCTTCGGAGATGGAGATCACAAGCACAAGATGATGATGGCCATATCATATCACTTATATTGATTGCATGTGATGTTAATCCTTTATGCATCTTATCTTGCTTTGTTTGACGGTAGCATTATAAGATGATCCTTCACTAAATTATCAAAGTATAAGTGTTCTCCCTGAGTATGCACCGTTGCGAAAGTTCTTCGTGCTGAGACACCACGTGATGATCGGGTGTGATAGGCTCTACGTTCAAATACAACGGGTGCAAAACAGTTGCACACGCGGAATACTCAGGTTAAACTTGACGAGCCTAGCATATAACAGATATGGCCTCGGAACACGAAGACCGAAAGGTCGAGCGTGAATCATATAGTAGATATGATCAACATAGTGATGTTCACCATTGAAACTACTCCATCTCACGTGATGATCGGACATGGTTTAGTTGATATGGATCACGTGATCACTTAGAGGATTAGAGGGATGTCTATCTAAGTGGGAGTTCTTAAGTAATATGATTAATTGAACTTGAATTTATCATGAACTTAGTACCTGATAGTATATTTTGCTTGTCTATGTTAATTGTAGATAGATGGCCCGTGCTGTTGTTTCGTTGAATTTTAATGCGTTCCTAGAGAAAAATTATGTTGAAAGATGTTAGTAGCAAAGATGCGGATTGGATCCGTGATCTGAGGATTATCCTCATTGCTGCACAGAAAAATTATGTCCTTGATGAACCGCTAGGTGACAGACCTATTGCAGGAGCAGATGCAGACGTTATGAACGTTTGGCTAGCTCAATATGATGACTACTTGATAGTTTAGTGCACCATGCTTAACGGCTGAGAATCGGGACTTCAAAGATGTTTTGAACGTCATGGACCATATAAGATGTTCCAGGAGTTGAAGTTAATATTTCAAGAAAATACCCGAGTTGAGAGATATGAAGTCTCCAACAAGTTCTATAGCTAAAAGATGGAGGAGAATCGCTCAACTAGTGAGCATGTGCTCAGATTGTCTGGGTACTACAATCGCTGGAATCTAGTGGGAGTTAATCTTCCAGATAAAATAGTGATTGACAGAATTCTCTAGTCACCATCACCAAGTTAGTAGAACTTCGTGATGAACTATAGTATGCAAGGGATGACGAAAGTAATTCCCGAGCTCTTCGTGATGCTGAAATCGACGAAGGTAGAAATCAAGAAAAACATCAAGTGTTGATGGTTGACGAGACCACTAGTTTCAAGAAAAGGGCAAAGGGAAGAAGGGGAACTTCAAAAAGAACGGCAAGCAAGTTGCTACTCAAGTGAAGAAGCCCAAGTCTGTACCTAAGCCTGAGACTAAGTGCTTCTACTGCAAAGGGACTGGTCACTGGAGCGAAACTGCCCAAGTATTTGGTGGATAAGAAGGATGGCAAAGTGAACAAAGGTATATTGGATATACATGTTATTGATGTGTACTTACTAGTGTTTATAGCAACCCCTCAGTATTTGATACTGGTTCAGTTGCTAAAAAGTAGTAACTCGAAAACGGGAGTTGCAGAATAAACAGAGACTAGTAAAAGGCGAGGTGACGATGTGTGTTGGAGGTAGTTCCAAGATTGATATGATCATCATCGCACACTCCCTATACTTTCGGGATTAGTGTTGAAACTAAATAAGTTTTATTTGGTGTTTGCGTTGAGCATGAATATGATTTGATCATGTTTATTGCAATACGGTTATTCATTTAAGTTAGAGAACAATTGTTGTTCTGTTTACATGAATAAAAACCTTCTATGGTCATACACACCAACGAAAATGGTTTGTTGGATCTCGATCGTAGTGATACACACATTCATAATAATGAAGCCAAAAGATGCAAAGTTAATAATGATATTGTAACTTATTTGTGGCACTGCCGTTTAGGTCATATTGGTGTAAAGCGCATGAAGAAACTCCATACTGATGGGATTTTGGAATCACTTGATTATGAATCACTTGATGCTTGCGAACCGTGCCTCATGGGCAAGATGACTAAAACGCCGTTCTCCGGAACTATGGGGAGAGCAACAGATTTGTTGGAAATCATACATACAGATGTATGTGGCCCGATGAATATTGAGGCTCGTAGCAGGTATCTTTATTTTCTGACCTTCACGGATGATTTGAGCAGATATGGGTATATCTACTTAATGAAACATAAGTCTGAAACATTTGAAAAGTTCAAAGAATTTCAGAGTGATGTTGAAAATCATCGTAACAAGAAAATAAAGTTTCTACGATCAGATCATGGAGAAGAGTATTTGAGTTACGAGTTTGGCCTTCAGTTAAAACAATGTGAAATAGTTTCACTACTCACGCCACCTGGAACACCATGGTGTAATGGTGTGTCCGAACGTCGTAATCGTACTTTATTAGATATGGTGCGATATATGATGTGTCTTACCGATCTACCACTATCGTTTTGGGGTTATGCATTAGAGACAGCTACATTCACGTTAAATAGGGCACCATCAAAATCCGTTGAGACGACGCCTTATGAACTGTGGTTTGGCAAGAAACCAAAGTTGTCGTTTCTTAAAGTTTGGGGCTGCGATGCTTATGTGAAGAAACTTCAACCTGATAAGCTCGAACCCAAATCGGAGAAATGTGTCTTCATAGGATACCCAAAGGAGACTGTTGGGTATACCTTCTATCACAAATCCGAAGGCAAAACTTTTGTTGCTAAGTTCGGAAATTTTCTAGAGAAGGAGTTTGTCTCGAAAGAAGTGAGTGGGAGGAAAGTAGAACTTGATGAGGTAACTATACCTGCTCCCTTATTGGAAAGTAGTTCATCGCAGAAACCAGTTTCTGAGACACCTACACCAATTAGTGAGGAAGTTAATGATGATGATCATGAAACTTCAGATCAAGTTATTACTGAACCTCGTAGATCAACCAGAGTAAGATCCGCACCAGAGTGGTACGGTAATCCTGTTCTGGAAGTTATGTTACTAGACCATGACGAACCTACGAACTATGAAGAAGCGATGGTGAGCCCAGATTCCGCAAAATGGCTTGAGGCCATGAAATCTGAGATGGGATCCATGTATGAGAACAAATTATGGACTTTGGTTGACTTGCCCAATGATCGGCAAGCCATTGAAAATAAATGGATCTTCAAGAAGAAGACTAACGTTGATGGTAATGTTACTGTCTATAAATCTCGACTTGTTGCGAAAGGTTTTCGACAAGTTCAAGGGATTGACTACGATGAGACCTTCTCACCCGTAGCGATGCTTAAGTCTGTCCGAATCATGTTAGCAATTGCCGCATTTTATGATTATGAAATTTGGCAAATGGATGTCAAAACTGCATTCCTAAATGGATTTCTAGAAGAAGAGTTGTATATGATGCAACCAGAAGGTTTTGTCGATCCCAAGGGAGCTAACAAAGTGTGCAAGCTCCAGCGATCCATTTATGGACTGGTGCAAGCCTCTCGGAGTTGGAATAAACGCTTTGATAGTGTGATCAAAGCATTTGATTTTATACAGACTTTTGGAGAAGCCTGTATTTACAAGAAAGTGAGTGGGAGCTCAGTAGCATTTCTGATATTATATGTGGATGACATATTACTGATTGGAAATGATATAGAATTTTTGGATAGCATAAAGGGATACTTGAATAAGAGTTTTTCAATGAAAGACCTCGGTGAATCTACGTATATATTGGGCATCAAGATCTATAGAGATAGATCAAGACGCTTAATTGGACTTTCAGAAAGCACATACCTTGACAAATTTTGAAGAAGTTCAAAATGGATCAATCAAAGAAAGGATTCTTGCCTGTGTTGCATGGTGTGAAGTTGAGTAAGACTCAATGCCCGACCACTGCAGAAGATAGAGAGGAGATGAAAGATGTCCCCTATGCTTCAGCCATAGGCTCTATCATGTATGCAATGCTATGTACCAGACCTGATGTATGACTTGCTATAAGTCTAGCAGGAAGGTACCAAAGTAATCCAGGAGTGGATCACTGGACAGTGGTCAAGAACATCCTGAAATACCTGAAAAGGACTAAGGATATGTTTCTCGTATATGGAGGTGACAAAGAGCTCATCGTAAATGGTTACGTTGATGCAAGCTTTGACACTGATCCGGACGATTCTAAAGCACAAACCGGATACGTATTTACATTGAACGGTGGAGCTGTCAGTTGGTGCAGTTCTAAACAAAGCGTCGTGGCGGGATCTACATGTGAAGCGGAGTACATAGCTGCTTCGGAAGCAGCAAATGAAGGAGTCTGGATGAAGGAGTTCAAATCCGATCTAGGTGTCATACCTAGTGCATCGGGTCCTATGAAAATCTTTTGTGACAATACTGGTGCAATTGCCTTGGCAAAGGAATCCAGATTTCACAAGAGAACCAAGCACATCAAAAGACGCTTCAATTCCATCCGGGATTTAGTCCAGGTGGGAGACATTGAAATTTGCAAGATACATACGGATCTGAATGTTGCAGACCCGTTGACTAAGCCTCTTCCACGAGCAAAACATGATCAGCACCAAGGCTCCATGGGTGTAAGAATCATTACTGTGTAATCTAGATTATTGACTCTAGTGCAAGTGGGAGACTGAAGGAAATATGCCCTAGAGGCAATAATAAAGTATTATTTATTTCCTTGTATCATGATAAATGTTTATTATTCATACTAGAATTGTATTAACCGGAAACATAATACATGTGTGAATATATAGACAAACAGAGTGTCACTAGTATGCCTCTACTTGACTAGCTCGTTAATCAAAGATGGTTATGTTTCCTAGCCATAGACATAAGTTGTCATTTGATTAACGAGATCACCTCATTAGGAGAATGACGTGATTGACTTGACCCATTCCATTAGCTTAGCACTCGATCGTTTAGTATGTTGCTATTGCTTTCTTCATGACTTATACATGTTCCTATGACTATGAGATTATGCAACTCCCATTTACCGGAGGAACACTTTGTGTGCTACCAAACGTCACAACGTAAATGGGTGATTATAAAGGTGCTCTACAGGTGTCTCCAAAGGTACTTGTTGGGTTGGCGTATTTCGAGATTAGGATTTGTCACTCCAATTGTCGGAGAGGTATCTCTGGGCCCACTCGGTAATGCACATCACTATAAGCCTTGCAAGCATTGTGACTAATGAGTTAGTTGCGGGATGATGTGTTACGGAACGAGTAAAGAGACTTGCCGGTAACGAGATTGAACTAGGTATCGAGATACCGACGATCAAATCTCGGGCAAGTAACATACCGGTGACAAAGGGAACAACGTATGTTCTTATGCGGTCTGACCGATAAAGATCTTCGTAGAATATGTGGGAGCCAATATGGGCATCCAGGTCCCGCTATTGGGTATTGACCGGAGACGTGTCTCGGTCATGTCTACATAGTTCTCGAACCCGTAGGGTCCGCACGCTTAAAGTTACGATGACAGTTTTATTATGAGTTTATGTATGTTGATGTACCGAAGGAGTTCGGAGTCCCGGATGAGATCGGGGACATGTCGAGGAGCCTCGAAATGGTTGAGACATAAAGATCGATATATTGGACGACTATATTCGGACTTCGGAAAGGTTCCGAGTGATTCAGGTATTTTTCGGAGTACCGCAGAGTTACGGGAATACGTATTGGGCCTTATTGGGCCATACGGGAAAGAAGGAAAAGGGCCTCAAGGGTGGCCGCACCCCTCCCCTTGGTCTGGCTCGAATTGGACTAGGGAAGGGGGGCGCCCCCTTCCTTCCTTCTCTTTTTCCCTTCCTCTTTTTCTATTCCATATGGGAGGTGGAATCCTACTAGGACTAGGGAGTCCTAGTAGGACTCCACACTTGGTGCGCCCCCTCCTAGGGACGGCCTCCTCCTCCCTTGCTCCTTTATATACGGGGGCAGGGGCACCCCAGAGACACAACAATTGATCCTTGAGATCTCTTAGCCGTGTGCGGTGCTCCCCACCACTATATTACACCTCGATAATACCGTTGCGGAGCTTAGGCAAAGCCCTGCGTCAGTGGAACATCATCATCGTCACCACGCCGTCGTGCTGACGAAACTCTCCCTCAACACTCGGCTGGATCGGAGTTCGAGGGACGTCATCGAGCTGAACGTGTGTAGAACTCGGAGGTGCCGTGCGTTCGGTACTTGATTGGTCGGATCGTGAAGACGTACGACTACATCAACCGCGTTGTGATAACGCTTCCGCTGTCGGTCTACGAGGGTACGTGGACAACACTCTCCCCTCTCGTTACTATGCATCACCATGATCTTGCGTGTGCGTAGGAATTTTTTTGAAGTTACTACGTTCCCCAACAGGTGCTCGTATGAGTGCAATTCCTTTTACTTTATATCAAGAAATTATGAATGATATTGCACCTGGTGAGATAGAAGATATTGATGTTACTATAAACTTGCCAATAGAGAAACTATATCACCAATTGGGATTGTTAGAGATGTTGAAGTCTTGTGTGGGAAAATGAAATACCCTACTGATTTTCTTGTTCTTGGTTCCCTGCAAGATGATTTTTGTCCCATTAAATTTGGTAGACCTTTCTTGAATACTATTAATGCTAGGATAGACTGTGAGAAAGAAATTGTTACTGTAAGTTTTGGGGATGTGTTTCATGATTTTAATTTCTCTAAATTTCGTAGACAACCCCATGATAAATAATTGCCTAGTGAGGATGAAATTATTGGTCTTGCTTCTATTGCAGTGCCTCCTACCGATCCTTTAGAAAAATATTTGTTAGACCATGAGAATGATATGTTTATGTATGAAAGAAAGGAATTAGATGAAATATTCTTTAATCAAATGCATGTTTTGGTCCACAATTTGCATGTTGAAATCCTTGGAGATCCTCCTCCACCCAAGGGTGATCCCAAGATATATCCTGTTATTATTAGAGCATGAAGAAAAGAAATTATTGAAAACTCTAAAGAAGCACCGTGCCGCTATTGGATATACTCTTGACGATCTTAAGGGCATTAGTCCCACTCTCTGTCAGCATAAAATTAATATGGAGCCTAAAGCTAAACCAGTTGTTGATCATCAACGAGGTTAAATCCTAAGATGAAAGAAGTGGTAAGATATGAAATACTAAAGCTTCTGGAGGCAGGTATAATTTATCCTATTGCTGATAGTAGATGGGTAAGTCATGTTCATTGTGTCCCTAAGAAGGGAGGTATTACTGTTGTTCCTAATGATAAGAATGAATTGATTCCACAAAGAATTGTTACAGGTTATAGAATGGTAATTGATTTTCACAAATTAAACAAAGCTACTAGGAAAGATCATTACCCTCTACCTTTTATTGATCAAATGCTAGAAAGACTATCCAAACATAAACATTTTTGCTTTCTAGATGGTTATTCTGGTTTCTCTCAAATGCCTGTGTCAAAAGATGATCACGAAAAAAACACTTTTACTTGCCCTTTCAGTACTTTTGCTTATAGACGTATGCCTTTTGGTTTATGCAGTGCACCCGCTACCTTTCAAAGATGTATGACTGCTATATTGTCTGACTTTTGTGAAAAGATTGTTGAGGTTTTCATGATGATTTCTCCGTTTATGGAACTTGTTTTGATGATTGCTTAAGCAACCTTGATCGAGTTTTGCAGAGATGTGAAGAAACTAATCTTGTCTTGAATTGGGAGAAGTGCCACTTTATGGTTAATGAAGGTATTGTCTTGGGGCATATAATTTCTGAAAGAGGTATTGAAGTTGATAAAGCTAAAGTAGATGCTATTGAAAAGATGTCGTGTCCTAAAGATATAAAAGGTATAAGAAGTTTCCTTGGTTATGCTGGTTTCTATATGAGGTTTATTGAAGACTTGTCTAAAATTTCTAGGCCTCTCACTAATATTTTTGCAAAAATATGTTCCGTTTGTTTTTGATGATGATTGTTAGAAGCATTAGAAATACTTAGGCTTGATTTCTACACCTATTGTTCAGGCACTTGATTGGAATTTACCCTGTGAAATTATGTGCGATGCTAGTGATTATGCTGTTGGTGTTGTTCTAGGGCAAAGAGTTGATAAGAAATTGAATGTTATTCATTATGCTAGTAAAACTCTAGACAGTGCCCAAAGAAATTACGCTACTACTTAAAAATAATTTTTTTGCAGTTGTTTTTCCTTGTGGTAAGTTCAGATCTTATATTGTTGATTCCAAAGTAATTGTTCACACTGATCATGCTGCTATTAAATATCTTATGGAAAAGAAAGATGCTAAACCTAGACTTATTAGATGGGTTCTCCCGTTACAAGAATTTGATTTGCATATTATTGATAGAAAGGGAGCTGAGAACCCCGTTGCAGACAACTTGTCTAGGTTAGAAAATGTTCTTGATGACCCACTGCCTATTGATGATAGTTTTCCTGATGAGCAATTAGCTGTCATAAATGCTTCTCGTAATGCTTCATGGTATTCTGATTATGCTAATTACATTGTTGCTAAATTTATACCACCTAGTTTCATATACCAGCAAAAGAAAAAGTTTTTCTATGATTTAAGGCATTACTTTTGGGATGACCCACACCTTTATAAAGAAGGATTAGATGGTGTTATTAGACGTTGTGTGCCTGAGCATGAATAGGAACAGATCCTACACAAGTGTCACTCTGAGGCCTACAGAGGACACCATGCTGGAGAATGAACTGCACACAAGGTATTGAAATCTGGTTTTTATTGGCCTACTCACTTCAAGGATGCTCGTAAGTTTGTCTTGTCTTGTGATGAATGCCAGAGGATTGGCAATATTAGTAGACGTTAGGAAATGATGTTTTTATTGAACCATTTAATGTTTGGGGATTTGATTATATGGGACATTTTCCTTCCTCTAATGGGTATACACATATTTTAGTTGCTGTTGATTACGTTACTAAGTGGGTAGAAGCTATTCCAACTAGTAGTGCTGATCATAACACTTCTATTAAGATGCTTAAAGTAGTTATTTTTCCGAGGTTTGGAGTCCCTAGATATCTGATGACTGATGGTGGTTCACATTTTATTCATGGTGCTTTCCATAAAATGCTTGCTAAATATATGTCAACCATAGAATTGCATCTCCATATCACCCTCGCTCTAGTGGTCAAGTAGAGTTGAGCAATAGAGAGATTAAATTGATTTTGCAAAAGACTATTAATAGATCTAGAAAGAATTGGTCTAAGAAACTTGATGATGCATTATGGGCTTATAGAACTGCTTATAAGAACCCTATGGGTATGTCTCCATATAAAATGGTTTATGGAAAAGCAGGTCACTTACCTCTTGAACTAGAACATAAAGCTTATTGGGCAATCAAAGAGCTCAACTATGATTTCAAACTTGCCGGTGAAAAGAGGTTATTTGACATTAGCTCACTCGATTAATGGAGAACCCAAGCCTATGAGAATGCCAAGTTGCTTCAAGAAAAAGTTAAAAGATGGCATGACAAAAGGATACAAAAGCGTGAGTTTAATGTAGGTGAGCATGTTTTGCTATACAACTCTCGTTTAAGATTTTTTGCAGGAAAGCTTCTCTCTAAATGGGAAGGTCCTTACATCATCGAGGAGGTTTATCGTTCCGGTGCCATCAAGATCAACAATGCCGAAGGTACAAATCCGAAGGTGGTAAACGGTCAAAGAATCAAACATTATATTTCAGGTACTCCCATAAATGTTGAGACCAATATAATTAATACCATAACACCAGACGAGTACATAAGGGATACCTTCCAGAACGTTTCAGACTCCAAAAAGGAATATGTATGTGGTACGGTAAGTAAACCGACACCAAAATGTTTCCTATGGCAATTTTTCTCCGTTTTGAAATATTTAAAAAATTAGGCAAATTAAAAGCAGTCCGAAGAGTGCACGAGGAAGCAACAAGGAAGGAGGGTGCGCCCTAGCCCCTGGGCGCGCCCCTGTACCTTGTCGCCACTGTCGTGGTTCTAAGTCTGACAGTAGAATGGGGGATAGGGATGTAGAGGCAAGATCCTAGCTATGGAGAAGCTGGATGCACGAGTTTTAAGAGTTCAGGCCCTTCTCGGAGGAAGTAACACCCCTACGTCTCGGAGCCCGGAGGCGGTCGACTGGATTATATGCGTGTGTGTTACAGGGGGTGTGAACCCTTGTGCATGTGGAGGGGGGTGGCTTATATAGAGTGCGCCAGGACCCCGGCCAGCCCACGTTACAAGGGATTTAAGGTACATCAAGAGGGGGGCGTTACTGGTAACGTTCGTAATAAAGTGTTATAAATGGCTATTAAGTCTAAGAGTTAATGCTCGACCGTTGTTGTGTAGAGTGACTTTAGGTCTTCTGTCCGTCGAGTGTTTCTTGTTACGGTCGAGTGATCTTTATTCCTCCGAGTGGAAATGTTTCTGGTCGAGTGGGTGATGGTACCCCTCGAATGCTTCTGGCTTTAGAGTGATGTCCTTGGGGAGGGTATTAAGGTCAGGCCTGCAACCCTACCCTAGGTACATGTCTTCATCATTAGCCCCCAAATGGATCAGGGTTTGAGTGGAGAAGGAGATGAAAATACTTCCGAGTCATTTTTTGCGCTTCGGGTGTGTCTTGTTTTGGATCAACGAACCGAGGTGGTGACACCAACTTCTTTTTCAGTCGCCTTGATCCATTCCTGGTTTTGTCGAGTGAACTTTTGCTGGAAGAGGTCCGAGTGCTAATGTGGTGGGGATCTTCCGTCTGACAAGTTGCTCTGCTGCCCGCGGATCTCGCGGGATTCGAATTTCGGGAAGCGCGCGGGGCGGAGGAGGCCACAGTAATCGGGCTGGATAAGGCAAGGCCGCCTCAATTCCCGCGCCGCCTTTTTTGCCACGTATCACGCGCGCGACTGTTGCGGGATTTGATAAGATTTCCCGGGCCTACAGGTCAGTCACTCGAAAGCAACCCCATATAAGGCGCCGGACCGGGGTTTTTGAACAGTGCGTCCTCATTCTTCTTCTCTCTTCTCAGTTTTCCCCACTGCGCCTGCTCCTCCTCCAGCGCCGCCACTCCGCTCGAGCTCCGTTCCCGGCGATGGGGAAAGAAAAGACGGTGGCTCTGGAGTGCGGGAAGAAGGCGACGGTGAAGGCGAAGGGGGAAAAGTCCAGCCGGGGCGGATCCTCGTCGCGGTCCGGTTTGCCGCGCGGCTGGATCCAGGGCGACTGGATCCGGTCGACGACCTGTCAGGATGACCTCGACGATCTGGCGGAGGAGGGGCTGATTCCTCACGGATCGGCGCGGCTCCCGGAGGATAAGACCGAACCTCGACCGCGGGAGGGCGAGTGCGTCCTCCTTGCCACTCACATCGACCGTGGATTTTCTCTACCTCCGCATCCTTTTTTCCGGGCTTTCTTGAATTTCTTTGGAGCACAACTTCATCACTTTTCCCCCAACACCATCATATATCTTGCTGCTTTCGTGTCTCTATGCGAAAACTCTTTGGGTTGTCGACCACACTGGGGTCTCTTCAAGCACATTTTCACGTGTCGCTCCCAGTCGGTCAAAAAGGCTAACCCGAGTGACGAGAGGACTCAGGTGATCCAGATGTGTGGGGGTCTTGGGATTCAGATGAGGGGTAAGAGCTCTTTCCCATCCATAACTCTTCCTGAGTCAGTACGAGGATGGCAGTCGACCTGGTTTTACTGCAAAGACCAGCCGACTCCAGGTCAGTCGACTGGACTTCCTCCTTTTTCTATGGCTCGCGTAGAGAAGCCCTCCGCCTTGAAAGTGACTCCAGGGGAGAAAGCGGAGGTGAAAGTGCTGGTTGAGCGAGTGGTCTATCTCATCCGTGAGGGTGTAATTGGAATGGATCTGCTGGAAGTCTTCCTCAGACGACGCATTCTGCCACTTCAAGCCCACGACCATCCGATGTGGATGTATTCGGGCATTGAAGATTCCACTCGGGTGCACCCAGAAGAATTCGACGAGGATACGGTGGAGAAGTCGTTGAGGAGTATCACTGGCAACAAGGATAACCCCAGAGGAGCCAGGAGAATCGCTCCACTTGACCAATCCTACGAACCAGACAAGGTCCGATTCTGAATTACCGAGTGTCATCTTGATTTAACATGCAACTGTTTATGCTTCACCGACTGACTTTGTCTTGCTTGTTTTCTTCTAGGCCCTTACTGAAATGTACTCAATGCCCAATGGAGAGCAGGAGCAGGACCCTGAGGGGGAGGCAAGTGGAGGTGAAAGCGGCGAGTGGCATTCCGACGGAGAGGGGGACGAGGAGAGCGACGACCCGAGTGACGAAGAAGAGGTCGGCTCTCCTCCCCGCAGGGAAAGGCGATCCAAACTTACTCACGACCCGGCGAGCGCCCGTGACAAGGCTACCGTTCAGACCGGGCAGTCGTCAAAGCGTCCTCGGACGTCCTCTCCGGCACCAACTGAAAAAGCTCCAAAGCAGTCCAAGGTTGTAGTGCAGAAGACTCGGAAGGCACTACCGAGAATCAAAATTGACGTTCCTGTTGCTTCTGCGTGAGTGTTCTTCTTTTGCTTTTACTCGACGTTCTGTGGTGTTTATTTTTCCCTTGGTTTGACCGAATGAATCTTGAAACTGGCAGTGCCGCTCTCTGGGACCTCTGCTTATAAGAACGAGGAGGAGGAAATGGAAGATGCGGTGACCTCCAATCCGGGTACAATCCTCGTGATTTTGTCTTCGATTTGCCGATTGAACTGTGCTATATCCAATCGGGTGATGAAACTTTGGCGACTGATCTTTTTACAGCCCTCAACGTCATTGACCTCCCCGACGACGACGAGGACGAGCCACAGAGGCCCTTGGGGAGAAGAAACAGGAAAACATCCGCTGGCAAGACGCTTCAATCGACACCGGTGGTGGAATCGGTAATTCAGGACGCCGGCGATGCCAATCGGACTTCCGTCTCCTTCGCCATACCGTTGTCGAGTGCTCGGCCTTCCTCGTCAGCTGCACAGACTCGCACCGATCCACCTTCACTTTTTGCTACACATCACGTCCCAGAGGACCAAGTGGGTGCTGCAAAAGAGGCTATACGCCAGGCGGGCATTATGATGGAGAAGATGAAGATGGTGCGGGAAGCCAGCCAAGCTGCTTATGATGCCAGCTCTGCTCTCCAGAGCAACGTCCAGGTTAGTAGATCGTTGACTGACTCTTCTGGCTTGTTCTGTTAGGATATGGTACCTGCAAACTTTCTTTCCAAGAATCTTTGCATCTGTCTACACATTGCATCTGTACACCCACTGGGTGTTTTGATTTGTCACTGAACAGATTCGCACATTGAGCTAATAATGTTGTTGTCAATTGAATCTTTTGACCAGTGGGGGCACGCTGAGTGCACCAACTGGGTGTAGTCCCCGAGACCATAATTGACTGCGGGCAGTCGACTATGGTCTGAGCATCGGAATTTGAATTTCTTCACTCGGTCTGGTCGGGCCATGTCGAGTGGAACTTTGAACCAGTGGGGGCACACTGAGTGCGCCCACTGGGTGTAGATCTTTTGACCAGTAGGGGCATGCTGAGTGCACCCACTGGGTGTAGTCCCCGAGACCATAATTGACTGCGGGTAGTCGACTATGGTCTGAGCATCAGAATTTGAATTTCTTCACTCGGTCTGGTCGGGCCATGTCGAGTGGAACTTTGAACCAATGGGGGCACGCTGAGTGCACCCACTGGGTGTAGTCCTCGAGACCGTGGTCGACTGCTGGCAGTCGACTATGGTCTGAAGACTCTGTTTTTTTTTTGCACTCGTGCTGGACAGGCCTTGTCGAGTGTAAACTGAACCAGTGGGGGCACGCTAAGTGCACCCACTGGGTGTAGTCCCCGAGACTACTGTTGGATGTTTGATTCGGAATTTGTTGGCTTTATCCTTTTACCTCTCCGAAATGACCAATCTTTTCACCAGTCGACTGACCTGTTCTTTGGTTGTAGAAATCTTGTGATCTTGGAGCTCGTTTTGCTGACCTGGAGAAGCAGCAGATTCAGCTCAACCTCGATCTGGAGCTGGCCAAGACAGAACTGCAGAAGGCCAAGGATGACGCCGCTGGTAAGGAAGACCTGTCGACTGAGTTTTCCCTGAACCGGATTTCATTCTGCTTTTTCTAAATCCAACATTATTTCTTTCAGAGAAACTGAACCAAGCTCTGGCGAAAAAGGATCAAGATCTGGCGACCGCGCAGAAAAAAGCTGATGAGAAAACTGCGCTCGCTGAACAGAAGTTGGCTTCAGTCGGCAAATTGGAGGAAGAAAACTCCAGGCTGAAAATTGCTCTTGGCGAAGCCAATAAGGAAGCGACTCGCCTGAAGAAGGACAAGGAAAATCTGAATGAGAAGATGGAAGGTATTGCCCGCAGGAGGAACGATCTGGAGAATTATCTGGGAAGCCTTGCTAAGAAGTTGTTCGTCATGCTTGAAGGTGTTTCCTTTGATCCGACTGGTTTGTTCTTGTCAACTCGACATATGATCATTAGCTTACCCTTGAATTGTGTATGCAGAGTTTTGCCGGGACTTCAAGGAAGAGACCGGGCGAATTGAACCAAGCTTGGACCCCATCAACTCTCCAGTGAAGGATGAAGCTGCCATGAACATGCTCCGACTGGAATCCCGCATCACTGGTGTTGTCGATTATCTCGCCCGACTGAAAGTCGCGATGTCGCGGATTGACACAGCTCTCTGGCCCATGGCAACACTTCAGAATGACCTCGAGTCTATGATGGCTTGGCTCAATGAAGCTCCCAGTCGAAATCAAGAATGGAAGAAGTCTTCTGCCCGGTGCGGCGCTGATGTGGCTCTATCTCTGGTTCGCGTCCACTGCCGAGAAGCTCGGGAAGAGAAGCTGGTGGCGATTAAAGTTGCTAACACCAAGAGGCACGACTTCTAGTCCTTCATGGAGACTTTCATTGCTGCCGCCAATCGGATTGCTAACGGGATCGACCTGGACGAATTCGTCGAGCCTGCCAGCCCTCCTCCTACGGAGTGAACAAAGTTTTATGCTCTGCCTTAAATTTGCCTCGGAATGCCGAGTGATTTTGTAACCGTTCAACTCCTTCGGGCTGAATGCCCGAGTACTTTGATCCGTGGTCTTGAACTTTAGGATTTATCTAAACTTGATTTATCTTTGAATATGCTTGTATTTGTCTTCGAGTGGAATTTGTTCTTCACACGGAATAATCTTTGTGCTTGAGATGCAGCTCTGAGGTTGATGCTCCAGTCGACCCGCACCTCGTCGTCCTTGCGGATAAGGGTGGAGCGCACGTTGTACTTGTGGCGCAGCTCCGAAAGAGAAGGTTGTAGTCGACCTGCACCTCGTCGTCCTTGTGGATAGGGATGGAGCGCATGTTGTACTTGTGGCGCAGCTCCAAAAGAGAAGGTTGTAGTCGACCTACACCTCGTCGTCCTTGCGAATGGGGATGGACTTCAAACTTAGGCGAGTACTAGACTGCAGCTAAGCCCCTGAGTGGGAGGGTTGCTCACCACTCGGTAGGATTTTTCAAACTTAGGCGAGTACTGGACTGCAGCTAAGCCCCCGAGTGGGAGGGTTGCTCACCACTCGGTAGGATTTTACAAACTTAGGCGATTCCTGGACTACAGCTAAGCCCCCGAGTGGGAGGGTTGCTCACCCACTCGGTAGGATTTTTTATACTTAGGCGAGTACTGGACTACAGCTAAGCCCCGAGTGGGAGGGTTGCTCACCACTCGGTAGGATTTTTCAAACTTAGGCGAGTACTGGACCGCAGCTAAGCCCCCGAGTGGGAGGGTTGCTCACCACATGGTAGGATTTTACAAACTTAGGCGAGTATTGGACTGTAGCTAAGCCCCCGAGTGGGAGGGTTGCTCACCACTCGGTAGGATTTTTCAAACTTAGGCGAGTACGGGACTGCAGCTAAGCCCCCGAGTGGGAGGGTTGCTCACCACTCGGTAGGATTTTACAAACTTAGGCGAGTATTGGACTGCAGCGAAGCCCCCGAGTGGGAGGGTTGCTCACCACTCGGTAGGATTTTACAAACTTAGGCGAGTACTGGACTGCAGCTAAGCCTCCGAGTGGGAGGGTTGCTCACCACTCGGTAGGATTTTACAAACTTAGGCGAGTACTGGACTGCAGCTAAGCCCCCGAGTGAGAGGCTTGCTCACCACTCGGTAGGATCTTACAAACTTAGGCGAGTACTGGACTGCATCTAAGCCCCCCAGTGGGAGGATTGCTCATTACTCGGTAGGATTTTACAAACTTAGGCGAGTACTTGACTGCAGCTAAGCCCCCGAGTGAGAGGCTTGCTCATCACTCGGTAGGATTTTACGAACTTAGGCGAGTACTGGACTGCAACTAAGCCCCCGAGTGAGAGGCTTGCTCATCACTCAGTAGGATTTTACAAACTTAGGCGAGTACTAGACTGCGGCTAAGCCCCCGAGTGGGAGGATTGCTCATTACTCGGTAGGATTTTACAAACTTAGGCGAGTGCTGGACTGCAGCTAAGCCCCCGAGTGAGAGGCTTGCTCATCACTCGGTAGGATTTTATGAACTTAGGCGAGTACTGGACTGCAGCTAAGCCCCCGAGTGAGAGGCTTGCTCATCACTCGGTAGGATTTTACGAACTTAGGCGAGTACTGGACTGCAGCTAAGCCCCCGAGTGGGAGGATTGCTCATTACTCGGTAGGATTTTACAAACTTAGGCGAGTGCTGGACTGTAGCTAAGCCCCCGAGTGAGAGGCTTGCTCATCACTTGGTAGGATTTTACGACCTTAGGCGAGTACTGGACTGTAGCTAAGCCCCCGAGTGAGAGGCTTGCTCATCACTCGGTAGGATTTTACGAACTTAGGCAAGTACTGGACTGCAGCTAAGCCCCCGAGTGAGAGGCTTGCTCATCACTAGGTAGGATTTTTCAAACTTAGGCGAAACGGATCCGTGACTAAGCCCCCGAGTGAGAGGCTTGCTCACCACTCGGTAGGATTTTTCAAACTTAGGCGAAACGGATTTGCGGCTAAGCCCCTGAGTGAGAGGCTTGCTCACCACTCGGTAGGATTTTTCAAACTTTAGGCGAAACGGATTCGCAGCAAAGTCACCCACTGGGGTATTTCAGACGCAAACAAAAGCAACAACAACCATTTAGGAAGACTGTAAAGCTCTTGTCTTTGATAAACAAACTACAAAGGTATTTCTTATTACATCTCATCCGAATGAGTACTTAAGTATAAAAGGGGCAGAGCAGCTCCGCGTTCCAAGCCCGTGGCTCGTCTTTCTGATGCTCGACATTGTAAAGATGGTATGCTCCATTGTGGAGAACTCTGGTGACAATGAAGGGACCTTCCCAAGCAGGGGCGAGCTTGTGTGGTTTCTGCTGATCCACTCGAAGAACCAAGTCTCCCTCTTGAAAGGCTCGGCCTCTCACATTTCTGGCGTGGAATTGACGTAAGTCTTGCTGATAAATGGTCGACCGTATTAAGGCCATCTCTCTTTCCTCCCCTAGGAGATCGACTGTGTCCTGTCGGGCCTGTTCTGCTTCGTCTTCAGAGAAGAGCTCAACTCCGGGTGCATTGTGAAGCAAGTCACTCGGTAGAACAGCTTCAGCTCCATAAACCAAGAAGAATGGAGTTCGGCCAGTCGACCGATTGGGAGTTGTCATCAATCCCCAAAGAACTGATGGAAGTTCATCGACCCAGGTGCCTGCTACGTGCTTGAGATCACGCATCAGTCGGGGTTTCAGTCCTTTGAGAATCAAGCCATTTGCTCTTTCTGCTTGTCCATTCGACTGGGGGTGGGCGACTGAAGCATAGTCGACTCGTGTGCCTTGGGAAGCACAGAAGGCTCTGAACTCATCAGAATCGAAGTTCGACCCATTGTCAGTGATGATGCTGTGCGGAACTCCACATCTGAATGTCAATTCTCTGATGAAGCTGACGGCAGTACTGGCTTCAAGATTCTTGATAGGCTTGGCTTCAATCCATTTGGTAAACTTGTCGACTGCTACAAGCACATGAGTGAAGCCGCTCCTACCAGTCCTCAGGGGTCCAACCATATCCAATCCCCAAACAGCAAAGGGCCAGACGAGTGGAATAGTCTTCAGGGCTGACACAAGGTTGTGGGACATATTGGAGTAAAACTGGCAGCCTTCACATTTGTCGACTATATCTTTCGCCATTTCATTTGCTCGCGTCCAATATAATCCAGCTCGGTATGCTTTGGCCACAATGGTCTGAGAGGACGCATGGTGACCACAGGTCCCCGAGTGGATGTCGTTGAGGATCACTTGACCTTCTTCTGGTGTTATGCATTTCTGGCTGACTCCGGTTACGCTTTCCCTGAACAGTTGTCCTCTTATCATAGTAAAGGCCTTGGATCGACGGACGATCTGTCGAGCCTCTTCTTCATCCTCTGGGAGTTCCTTCCTAAGGATATACGCAATGTATGGCACTGTCCAGTCGGGAGTGATGACCAAAACCTCCATGATCAGGTCGACCACGGTTGGGACTTCGACTTCTGTCGGATCTATGGCACTCTTAGGCTGCGGGGGCTCTTCAGTGAAAGGATCTTCTTGAACTGAAGGTGTATGAATGTGTTCCAAAAACACGTTGCTGGGAATGGCTTCCCTCTTGGAACCTATCTTTGCCAAATGATCGGCTGCTTGATTTTTCAGTCGGGGTATATGATGGAGCTCTAACCCCTCAAACTTCTTTTCCAACTTCCTCACCGCATTGCAGTAACTGGTCATAGCTGGGCTTCTGACGTCCCACTCCTTTATCACTTGATTGACTACCAAATCTGAGTCGCCGTAGACCATGAGGCGATGGACGCCGAGTGAGATGGCCATACGCAACCCATATAAGAGTGCTTCATATTCTGCTTCGTTATTGGAGGAATCAAAGTGAATCTGGAGAACATATCTGAGCTTGTCTCCTCGGGGGGATACCAGTACCACCCCAGCACCGGAACCATTCAGCATCTTGGAACCATCAAAGAACATGGTCCAGTGTTCCGAGTGGACTTGAGTCGGCAGTTGCTGTTCGATCCACTCGGCGAGGAAATCTGCTATTGCTTGGGACTTGATAGCTTTCTTTGCCTCAAACTTAATATCCAAGGGAAGGAGTTCAATCACCCACTTTGCCACTCGACCAGTTGCATCTCTGTTGTTCAGAATCTCTGATAATGGAGCGTCACTGACGACTGTAATGGAGTGGTTAGAGAAATAATGTGCAACCTTCTTCGTGGTCATATAAATCCCATAAACAAGCTTCTGATAATGTGGATATCTTTGCTTTGATGGAGTCAAAACTTCAGAAACATAATATACTGGGCGCTGAACTTTATAGGCTTTTTGTTCTTCTTCCCGCTCAACCGTAAGTACTGTACTAACGACTTGTCCAGTGGCTGGAATGTAAAGCAGTAAAGGCTCTTTGCTGATTGGGGCAGCAAGCACCAGCTGGGTGGAAAGCAGGGCTTTGAGCTCTGCAAATGCTGCATCAGCTTCAGGAGTCCACTCGAACTTATCAGACTTCTTCATCAGTCGGTAAAGAGGCAATGCCTTTTCACCGAGGCGAGAAATGAATCGACTTAAGGCGGCCAAACAACCTGTAAGCTTCTGGACATCGTGCACACGCACAGGGCGTTTCATTCGGAGAATGGCACCAACTTTCTCTGGGTTAGCGTCGATCCCCCGTTCGGAAACGAGGAAGCCGAGTAATTTGCCGCCCGGAACTCCGAATGTGCACTTTGATGGATTAAGCTTGATATCATACCTTCTGAGGTTGGCAAAAGTTTCAGCAAGGTCAGCCAACAGGTCGGAACCTTTACGTGACTTGACCACAATGTCATCCATGTATGCTTCCACATTCCGACTGATTTGAGTGAGTAAACACTTCTGAATCATCCTCATGAATGAGGCTCCAGCATTCTTCAGGCCGAATGGCATGGTGACATAACAGAAGCACCCAAATGGAGTGACGAAAGCTGTTTTTATCTCATCAGGTCCATACAGTCGGATCTGATGATACCCGGAATAAGCGTCCAAAAAGGACAAGCACTCGCACCCTGCAGTCGAGTCGACTATTTGATCGATGCGGGCGAGAGGAAAGTGATCTTTCGGGCAGGCCCAATTGATATGCTTGAAGTCAATGCACATGCGAAGTGAGTCGTCCTTCTTGGGGACCATGACAACATTGGCTAGCCACTCGGAGTGGTAAATCTCTCGGATAAACTCAGCTGCTAGGAGCCGAGCCACTTCTTCACCGATTGCTTTTCTCTTCTGTACGGCGAACCGTCGAAGATGTTCTTTGACTGGTTTCACTTTTTGGTCGACTCGCAAACGGTGCTCAGCCAGCCCCCTGGGAACACCCGGCATATCAGAAGGTTTCCATGCAAAGATGTCCCAGTTCTCACGGAGGAACTGGATGAGCGCTTCTTCCTATTTGGAGTCGAGTGTTGTCGAAATGTGAGTCGGAGCAGCATTGGGATCGGTCGGGTGAATATGAATCGGCTTCGTTTCACCAGACGACTGAAATGCTGAATCCGTGGCAGGCTTCTTAGCTGGCAACAAATCACTTGGATTTGCATTTTTTTATACTCCTGCAATTCCACTACTGCCATTTGCGCATCGGCGATCTTTGAGCCCTTCTGGATTCCGATTGCCAGTGATAGTGATCACTCCTTTAGGACCAAGCACTTTCAATTTGAGGTAAACGTAACATGGTCGCGCCATGAAACGTGCATAAGCCGGCCTGCCCAGAATAGCATGATAAGCACTCTGGAAATCCACAACTTCAAACGTCAACTTTTCTTTGCGGTAATTCTTGGAATCACCGAAAACCACATCGAGGGCGATCTGGCCGAGTGACTCAACCTTCTTGCCAGGAATAACTCCATGGAAACTCATATTGCTTTCACTGAGTCTGGACATCGGAATGACCATTCCTTTCAAGGACTCCGCATACAGTATATTCAGGGCACTGCCACCATCCATCAGAACCTTAGTCAACCGAGTGCCTTCGACGAGTGGGTCGACCACCAATGCTTGCCTCCCAGGGGTGGCTATGTGTGTCGGGTGATCAGACTGGTCGAATGTAATGGCAGTCTGGGACCACTTCAAATAACTGGGCGTCGCCGAACCGACCATGTTCACTTCTCTGTTGATGACTTTCAGTCGACTCTTGCTCTCAACATCAGCAAAAATCATCAGAGTGGAATTGACGTGTGGGTAACCATCATCATCCTCTTCCTTATCCTCAACTTTGTCTGATTCTTTCTCCTTTTCTTTGGGTTGTTTCTCCCGGAACTGCTGGATTAGGAGCCGACATTGTCGAGTGGTATGTTTCGGATAAATGAGATTACCCTCCTCATCCTTTTTGGTGTGAATGTGGCATGGTAAATCCAACACATCATTTCCATCTTGATCTTTTACTTTCTTGGGGTTCCATGGCCCTTTGGGCTTCCCCTTGAACTTTCCTTGAGTCACTGCTAAGGCTTCTCCGGGAGCAGCTGGCTCGGCTTTGCACTTCTGCTTCTGACTGGAGTTCCCTCCCCCGGAGCCGATCCTCCTCTTCACCATTAGCATACTTGGTGGCAATTTCCATCATTCGACTCAGAGACATATCTCCGGTCCGACCGACCTTCAGATTCAATTCTCGGTACTTGATGCCTTCCTTGAAGGCACAAACTGCTTGGTGATCAGACACATTCTCCACCGTGTGGTGCAATGTGATCCATCTCTGGATATAATCTCTCAAAGTTTCATTCGACTTCTGCACACAAGACTGTAGCTCTGTTAGCCCTGCTGGCCGTTTGCATGTACATTCAAATGTTCTGATAAACACTTGAGCAAGCTCTTCCCAGCTATAAATACTGCCAGGTGCTAACTGATTCAACCACGCTCTGGCCGAGCCCTCTAACATCAGAGGAAGGTGCTTCATGGCCACTTCATCATTGCCAGAACCAATCTGCACAGCCACTCGGTAGTCCTCAAGCAAAGTGTCAGGTCTGGACTCACCAGTGAACTTGTTGACTCTAGTCGCCAACCTGAAGTTGGGAGGAATCACTGCAGCTCTAATGGCTCTGCTGAAACACTCGTGACCTGAAACATGCACCCTGCTGCCGGTCAGGTAATCTCTATCGTGGCCATCTCTGTGTGCTCTGTTCCTGTCAACCAGACCTTGAACGAGAATGGATCTCGCGTCAAAGCCCGACTCCCGGGCGTCGACTGGAATCCTTCGCCCACCACTGTGAGGGCGCTTGTCATCTTGTTGCCGAGGCGCGTATGACTCACTCGTTGGGGGAGGCGTGGGTACTCGACGACGATCATACTGCCCACGGTTTCTGTATTGATCCTATCGATCTCCACGTCCCTCACGCCTTGGAAGTGATCTTGGGCTGTGAGCCGACTGAACTGTGTCTGCCATTACAGATCTGCTATGAATCCTATTCCGAGACTGTGACACTGCTGTGTTCTGCTCCCCCGCCGCCCGGAGCAAAGCCCAGATCTGCATCAAACCCCTACCAGCCTCCGACTGGGAAGGCTGAATCGACTCTGCTATTCGGGCAGCAGCTGTGAGATTCTGGATCAGAGTTCGATATACCTGGGTTGGAGGCGGAAAAAGTTGTCGTCGACTGGATCCAGGAACTCGCTGCCGAGCACGCTCGTCGAGTGCATGCTGGAGATTCTCCAGTCGAGTGCGCTCAGCCAAGTTAGCCAGGCGCACCTCCTCCAAGGCCCGGGTCTCTGGGGTTTCTCCAACGATAGGAGTGTGAAGTGCATCCATGTTACGGCGGCGAAGCTCTTCCCTCTGCTGTGAAGAGAGGGGCTCGGGGCGGTACTCCTCGTGGACACGCGACGGATCGCCTCCGCCATCACCACCGTCGTCGCGGGGGAAGCCAGGAGGACTACGCGGTCCGTTGACCATCAGGACTTCCGCCGCGGGGTCACTGCTATCGCACTCGGATGCGGTCTCAACGGAGCCAGTCGAACAGGCCGTAGAGAGTTTCATCGGGCTCGATTGCCGCGACTTGGGGGGTGGCCGACTGGCGAGCCACCGCGTGCCTCACCCACCGCTGGAGCCTCGACCGACCGGAACGCTTGTGCCGGCGGGCAGCAGGGAGTGAATACGCCACCGGAGCCGACCGATACTGGGTCAACGGCTGCCGCAGGAGGACGCCGCGGACGCACGCGCGAAAGTGCGTTGCCCCGCGAACGGAGAGCGCCTCGACGTCGAGTGGAGCTTCTTGGAGCCAAGCGGAGTCGTCGGCGACGAACACGAGTGCGTCGAGACGGATCTCGCGGCCCTCGGCCAATCCTCCGCCTGAAACCATGCTGATGGGGATCTGAAAAATTGCAACTTCTCCAAGAAGTCGCTAAGACACCTGCCCCACGGTGGGCGCCAACTGTCGTGGTTCTAAGTCTGACAGTAGAATGGGGGGTAGGGATGTAGAGGCAAGATCCTAGCTATGGAGAAGCTGTACGCACGAGTTTTACGAGTTCAGGCCCTTCTCGGAGGAAGTAACAGCCCTACGTCTCGGAGCCCGGAGGCGGTCGACTGGATTATCTGCGTGTGCATTACAGGGGGTGCGAACCCTTGTGCATGTGGAGGGGGGTGGCTTATATAGAGTGCGCCAGGACCCCAGCTAGCCCACTGGTACATCAAGAGGGGGGCGTTACTGGTAACGTCCGTAATAAAGTGTTATAAATGGCTATTAAGTCTAGGAGTTAATGCTCGACCGTTGCTGTGTAGAGTGAGTTTAGGTCTTCTGTCCGTCGAGTGTTTCTTGTTACGGTCGAGTGATCTTGATTCCTCCAAGTGGAAATGTTTCTGGTCGAGTGGGTGATGGTACCCCTCGAATGCTTCTGGCTTTAGAGTGATGTCCTTGGGGAGGGTATTTAGGTCAGGCCTGCGACCCAACCCTAGGTACATGTCCTCATCAGCCACCTTGTGTGCCCTTCGGACTCCGTTTTCTTGCACGATACTTCTTTTAGTCGGTAAAATTTCATTATATAATCTCCCAAAGGTTTTCACCATCGTACCATGACGAAATCCTCTATTCTTGTATCTAGCTAATTTTGCAGCAGATTTAGAGCCAGATGTCTTCATAAGAGTCGGTCGGGGAGAGTAGGGTTTCTCACCCGATACCTGGCCCAAGAGCATACAGTGAAGCTGATCACTTCGGGAAATCAACGGAGGAATAGATGGAGGCCGAGTTGAAAAGAGTTGATGCCATGGAGGAGGATCAAGAAGCTACCTCTCGTCTTCGACACAGAGCCATGCTGGAGGAACTTCAAAGCTCAGCAATACCAAATTCGGTCATCCCTCCTAGTGCTAGATTTCTCTCTTATGAAAATATGAAAAAGAGTGTTGCTTTCTCTCCCGCAGCTATGAAACATCCATGGGTTATTGGAGCTCCTGCCGTCACGGCTAAACTTTGCAAGGAAATAATGGATCTGAAGCAAAAAAACAATAAGCTCGAGGAGGAGAATCGCATCCTAAGGGGCATAATCGCCAAGAATATCACATCATCACCCCTTAAGAAAGAGACATAAATACATGGGTATGGGCACTCCCCTTGGCAACTGCCAAGCTTGGGGGAGGTGCCCCGATATCGTATCACCATTGCACCTTTACCTTTATTGTTTTTCTTAGTTCGATCATTTTTTGTTATATCTTCATCTAGTAGAATAAAGTTTTTAGTATGATCTAGCTTTGAGTTTTGTCTTGAGATCTATTTATGTAATCGAGTTCGTGAGCTATAGAACAAAGAGTAGTTTTTAGTTGAAGGCTTTCACTACTGGAATCAGAAGATTTGCCGTCTGCCAAATCTTTGCCGTCTGCTAGCACACGGCAAAGAATGACTTTGCCGTCAGCTACCAGAAAACAGACGACAAAGAGCTAGCAGATGGCACAGCGTGGCTTTGCCATCAGCCACCTCTTTGCCGTTTGCTAGCAAACGACAAAGAGGGGGTTTGGCCCACTGGCTGTTAAACCCTAACGGCCCCCTCTTTGTCGTCTGCTAGCAGACGACAAAGAAGCCTGGCCGTCTGCTAGCAGATGGCAAAGGCGAGGTAGACGACAATACTTCAATTTAACTTAACGGGGCCGCGCCCCCGCCGTCGCCCTCTCTCTCTTTCTCCTCTTTCCTCCCGGCCCGACGAGCACTGCCGCCGCCCCGCCGCCCTTTCTCTCTTTCTCCTCTTTCCTCTCGGCCCAACGAGCACCGCCACCGCCCCGTCGCCCCACCGCCCCATCGGCCCACCCCCTCTGTGTCGTCGCCCCCTCCCTGCTATCCCGCCCCGTTGCCGCCCCTCCCCGCCCCGGCGCCGCCCCCTCCCTGCCACCCCGCACCATCACCGCCGCACCCTCCCCGCCTCGTTGCCGCCCCCTCCCCGCCCCGCCGCCGCCCCCTCCCTGCCTCCCCACCCCCTCTCGAGCCTCCCCGCCACCAGCTCCCCGCCGCAGCCACGGGTCAGACGCCATAGCCGCTGGTCGGCCGCCCAGTCACCCCGGAGGCGCACCGCCCGTCGCCGCCCCCTCCCCGCCCCGTCGCTGCCCCCTCCCCGCCCCGTTGCCGCCCCCACGGTGAGCCTCTGCCACCCCCTTTTCTGTTTTTTCTTTTCTGTTTTAGATATTAGATATATTAGATATAGTTAGCTAGATTAGATTATATTATATTAGATTAGTGCTAGGTTTTAGTTAAATAGTCATAATTAAACACTACAAAAAAATTACACATCCATGACATTTTGGGCCAAGCAAATTTTTTTCTGTCATACTTATGACACTTCTATGACGATAATTGTGACAAAACCCGGTATCATCATAGATGTGGTGGGGTCCTACTTCTATGACAAAAAATCATGACAGAAAATGGGCTTTTCATCCTGGGCGGGCCGGAGACGCAGCTACATGACATTCTTTGGGCCGTCCATGACGGAAAAAACCGTGGTTGAAGCGAGGGCGAGGAAAATATCGGGGTGTTCCAGGTTTGGGTGGGTGGTCGGGGCCGAGCGATGCGCGTTTCTCTCGTACACGCACGGGCGTGGATGCGAGGCGTTGGGCTCTAACTAAACCCGAGCGAGGCATTGGGCTCTAACTGAACCCGACCGATTGCACTGCAGGTTACGCGTTACTGAACCCGAGCGATCGATCGATGGCTGTTAACTGAACCCGATCGAGCGATTCCTTCACTACTGCTACTAACTGAAGCCGATCGATGCTGCCTCTGCATGAACAGTGAGCGTTGCTGGGGGGTTTGGATGAATAGTTCCCGGTTGGGGTGGATGAACAGGACCCCGTGGTGTTGCCTCTGGATGAACAGGACCCCGATCGATCGAGCCGGTTGGGGCTGGATGAATAGGACCCCGTGGAGGGCTGGATGAACAGGACCACCCCGTGGAGGGCAGGATGAACAGTAGACGGTGGAGGGCTGGATGAACAGCAGCCCGTGGAGGGGTGGTTGAACAGGAGCCCGTGGACAGGGCTGGTTGAACAGTAGCCGGTGGAGTAGCGCGCGGTGGAGGCTGGATGAAGAGGAGCCCATGGATGAACAGTCGCAGGTGGAGGCTGAAGGAGGTCAACGGTGGATGAACAGTAGCCCGTGGAGGCTGGAGGGGGTCGACGGTGGAGATGAACAGTATCCCGTGGAGTCCCATTTTGCGGTACGCCACACCCCTCCCGATGAACAGGACCCCCGTTTATACCGTAGCGCTCCAACACAAGTTCGTTTCCTCCGTTTTGCGGTACGCCACACCCCTCCCGATCAACAGGACCCCTGTTTCGACCGTAGGAGGCCTGTTTCTCCGTTTTGCGGTACGCCAGACCCCTCCCGATGAACAGGATCCCGTTTCGAACATGGTCGGTCGAACACAAGGCCGTTTCCTCTGTTCTGCGGTATGCCAGGCCTCATTTCCATCGGCTATTCCGTCCAAGCCCTCCCGATGAACACGATGACGCATTCCATTCTGACCTAGCCGGTTGGCTCCCCATGAACACGACGACAACGCTGTTTCTCCGTTCTGACCCTGCCATGTACATGAGCCCTTGCCGTACATACGCGCGAGTAGGCGTTCGAGACCCCGCCCGTATGTACGTACGTGGCCGTATTTACTTTCTTGCACCCTGGCCGCTGTACGTACGTGTACATGCTACGTGCGCGCCTCTACTACGACACGTGCATGCCTCTACATCGACCAGTATGTACGTACACGTTCGCGACCAGAATGACAACGCTACGTACGATTCGACCACGTGGGTCCCGACTGTCAGGCACTTCCTTGCGTGCGAAGATGTAGCTGGTGGGTCCCAGCAGTCAGGGGGGATTGTTTTTTTTTGCCCGGACGCTCTTCCTTGCGTGCGAAGATGTAGCTGGTGGGTCCCAGCAGTCAGGGGGAAACATTTTTTTCGCGAAATACGGTGGCCCATCCGGTGGGTCCCCGCTGTCATGTGGAGGAACAATTATTTTGCGCGTAATAAGGAGGCACTTCCTTGCTGCGGCCGTGGACCCAGCTGTCAGCCTCTCCACGTACAGTACTCTTCCGATGGAAGTTTTTCCTTGACCACATTGACCACGCCGCACGGAGAGCACCAGGGCGGTGGACGACGGCGAGGCCTAGGAAGGGGACGACGTGGAGCCGGGGAAGACGCGTCAGTGGAAGCCCGCGCGGAGAGGAGTACGAGGGTTCACTGGTTCGGTTGCGGTATGAGGCTGCCGTCGCCGCAGGGCTTGGCTAGCAGTGGGAATAGTAGGGGCGGTGAGGCCCCCGCGGCAGCACAGCCGGCCACGGGAGGCAGGAGCATGTGGCACGACCGGCGCTGCTTTGGGCGGCTGGAGCAAGAAGACCAGAGGTTGAAGAAGCACTACGTTCGTTGGATGGACATCGTACAGTCACTGGAGCTAGAATCGTTCATATTGACTAAGTTGACAAAGCACTCCATCCCCGTCAACTTAGTAGGCCCACAAGTCAGCCACCCACCAAGGTGGGTCCCAACTAGCAGGGGGAGTATTCATTTTTGTGTGTGTAATAAGGAGGCACTTCCGGTGGGTCCGAGCTGACAGTGGGGGGAACGTCTTTTTTGCGAAATACGGTGACCCGTCCGGTGGGTCCCAGCAGTCAGGGGGAAATGTTTTTTTCGCAAAATACGGTGGCCCGTCTGATGGGTCCCTGCTGTTAGGTGGTGGAATCATTATTTTTCGTGTAATAAGGAGGCACTTTCTTGCTGCGGCTATGGACCCAGCTGTCAGCCTCTCCACGTACAGTACACTTCGGATGGAAGTCGTTCCTTGACCACGTTGACCACGCCGCGTTCCATTGCATGCATGCATCCATGGGCGTGGTGCGTCCCCACTGTCAGCCTCTCATGTATAGTCATCTTCCGATGACTCTCGGTTGTTGACCACGTTGACCACATCGTGCCGAGCGCACCAAAGGCCGGTGGACGACGGCGAGGCCCCAGACTGGAACGACCCGGAGATGGGGAAGACGGGGCAGTGGAGTCGCAGATGGAGAGGAGTGGGAAACTTGACTGGTTCGGGTGCGCGGCAGCACAGCCGCGGTGCCGCCCACGGGAGACAGGAGCAAGAACATGAAGGAAATATGCCCTAGAGGCAATAATAATGTTATTATTTATTTCCTTATATCATGATAAATGTTTATTATTCATGCTAGAATTGTATTAACCGGAAACATAATACATGTGTGAATACATGGACAAACAGAGTGTCACTAGTATGCCTCTACTTGACTAGCTCGTTGATCAAAGATGGTTAAGTTTCCTAGCCATTGACATGGGTTGTCATTTGATTAACGAGATCACATCATTAGGAGAATGATGTGATTGACTTGACCCATTCCGTTAGCTTAGCACTCGATCGTTTAGTATGTTGCTATTGCTCTCTTCATGACTTATACATGTTCATATGACTATGAGATTATGCAACTCCCGTTTACCGGAGGAACACTTTGTGTGCTACCAAACGTCACAACGTAACTGGGTGATTGTAAAGGTGCTCTACAGGTGTCTCAAAAGGTACTTGTTGGGTTGGCGTATTTCGAGATTAGGATTTGTCACTCCGATTGTCGGAGAGGTATCTCTGGGCCCACTCAGTAATACACATCACTATAAGCCTTGCAAGCATTGTAACTAATGAGTTAGTTGCGGGATGATGTATTACGGAACGAGTAAAGAGACTTGCCGGTAACGAGATTGAACTAGGTATTGAGATACCGACGATTGAATCTCGGGCAAGTAACATACCGATGACAAAAGGAACAACGTATGTTGTTATGCGGTCTGACCGATAAAGATCTTCGTAGAATATGTGGGAGCCAATATGAGCATCCAGGTTCCGCTATTGGTTATTGACCGGAGACGTGTCTCGGTCATGTCTACATAGTTCTCGAACCCGTAGGGTCCGCACGCTTAACGTTACGATGACGGTTATATTATGAGTTTATGTGTTTTGATGTACCGAAGGAGTTCGGAGTCCTGGATGAGATCGGGGACATGACGAGGAGTCTCGAAATGGTCGAGACGTAAAGATCGATATATTGGACGAATATATTCGGACATCGGAAAGGTTCCGAGTGATTCGGGTATTTTTCGGAGTACCGGAGAGTTACGGGAATTCGTATTGGGCCTTAATGGGCCATACGGGAAAGGAGAGAAAGGCCCCAAAGGGTGGCCGCACCCCTCCCCTTGGACTAGTCCGAATTGGACTAGGGAGGTGGGCGCCCCTTCCTTCTTTCTCCTTGTCCCTTCCCTTTTCCTACTCCAACAAGGAAAGGAGGAGTCCTACTCCCGGTGGGAGTAGGACTCCCCACTTGGCGCGCCCTCCTCCTTGGCTGGCGGCCTCCCCCTGGCTCCTTTATATACAGGGGCAGGGGGGCACCCCATAGACACAACAATTGATCATTGATCTCTTAGCCGTGTGCGGTGCCCCCCTCCACCACATTACACCTCGATAATATCGTAGCGGTGCTTAGGCGAAGCCCTGCGTCGGTAGAACATCATCATTGTCACCACGCCGTCGTGCTGACGAAACTCTCCCTCAACACTCGGCTGGATCGGAGTTCGAGGGACGTCATCGAGCTGAACGTGTGCTGAACTCGGAGGTGTCGTGCGTTCGGTACATGATCGGTCGGATCGTGAAGACGTACGACTACATCAACCGCGTTGTGTTAATGCTTCCGCTATCGGTCTACGAGGGTACGTGGACGACACTCTCCCCTCTCGTTGCTATGCATCACCATGATCTTGCGTGTGCGTAGGATTTTTTTTGAAATTACTACGTTCCCCAACAGTGGCATCAGAGCCTGGTTTTATGCGTTGATGTTATATGCACGAGTAGAACACAAGTGAGTTGTGGGCGATATAAGTCATACTGCTTACCAGCATGTCATACTTTGGTTCAGCGGTATTGTGAGATGAAGCGGCCCGGACCGACATTACACGTACGCTTACGCGAGACTGGTTTCACCGTTGCGATCACTCGTTGCTTAAAGGTGACTGGCGGGTGTCTGTCTCTCTCACTTTAGTTGAATCGAGTGTGGCTACGCCCGGTCCTTGCGAAGGTTAAAACAGCACCAACTTGGCAAACTATCGTTGTGGTTTTGATGCGTAGGTAAGAACGGTTCTTGCTAAGCCCGTAGCAGCCACGTAAAACTTGCAACAACAAAGTAGAGGACGTCTAACTTGTTTTTGCAGGGCATGTTGTGATGTGATATGGTCAAGACATGATGCTATATTTTATTGTATGAGATGATCATGTTTTGTAACCGAGTTATCGGCAACTGGCAGGAGCCATATGGTTGTCGCTTTATTGTCTGCAATGCAATCGCCCTATAATGCTTTACTTTATCACTAAGCGGTAGCGATAGTCGTAGAAGCATAAGATTGGCGAGACGACAATGATGCTACGATAGAGATCAAGGTGTCGCGCCGGTGACGATGGTGATCATGATGGTGCTTCGGAGATGGAGATCACAAGCACAAGATGATGATGGCCATATCATATCACTTATATTGATTGCATGTGATGTTTATCTTTTATGCATCTTATCTTGCTTTGATTGACGGTAGCATTATAAGATGATCTCTCACTAAAATTTCAAGATAAAAGTGTTCTCCCTGAGTATGCACCGTTGCGAAAGTTCTTCGTGCTGAGACACCACGTGATGATCTGGTGTGATAGGCTCTACGTTCAAATACAACGGATGCAAAACAGTTGCACACACGGAATACTCAGGTTAAACTTGACGAGCCTAGCATATGCAGATATGGCCTCGCAACACGGAGACCGAAAGGTCGAGCGTGAATCATATAGTAGATATGATCAACATAGTGATGTTCACCGTTGAAACTACTCCATCTCACGTGATGATCGGACATGGTTTAGTTGATATGGATCACGTGATCACTTAGAGGATTAGAGGGATGTCTATCCAAGTGGGAGTTCTTAAGTAATATGATTAATTGAACTTCAATTTATCATGAACTTAGTCCTGATAGTATTTTTGCAAATTATGTTGTAGATCAATAGCTCGCGTTGTTGCTTCCCTGTGTTTATTTTTGATATGTTCCTAGAGAAAAATTATGTTGAAAGATGTTAGTAGCAAAGATGCGGATTGGATCCGTGATCTGAGGATTATCCTCATTGCTGCACAGAAGAATTATGTCCTTGATGCACCTCTAGGTGACAGACCTATTACAGGAGCAGATGCAGACGTTATGAACGTTTGGCTAGCTCAATATGATGACTACTTGATAGTTTAGTGCACCATGCTTAACGGCTTAGAATCGGGACTTCAAAGACGTTTTGAACGTCATGGACCATATGAGATGTTCCAGGAGTTGAAGTTAATATTTCAAGCAAATACCCGAGTTGAGAGATATGAAGTCTCCAACAAGTTCTATAGCTAAAAGATGGAGGAGAATAGCTCAAGCAGTGAGCATGTGCTTAGATTGTCTGGGTACTACAATCGCTTGAATCAAGTGGGAGTTAATCTTCCAGATAAAATAGTGATTGACAGAATTCTCTAGTCACCATCACCAAGTTAGTAGAACTTCGTGATGAACTATAGTATGCAAGGGATGACGAAAGTAATTCCCGAGCTCTTCGTGATGCTGAAATCGACGAAGGTAGAAATCAAGAAAAACATCAAGTGTTGATGGTTGACGAGACCACTAGTTTCAAGAAAAGGGCAAAGGGAAGAAGGGGAACTTCAAGAAGAACGGCAAGCAAGTTGCTGCTCAAGTGAAGAAGCCTAAGTCTGGTCCTAAGCCTGAGACTAAGTGCTTCTACTGCAAAGGGACTGGTCACTGGAAGCGGAACTACCCCAACTATTTGGTGGATAAGAAGGATGGCAAAGTGAACAAAGGTATATTGGATATACATGTTATTGATGTGTACTTTACTAGTGTTTATAGCAACCCCTCGGTATTTGATACTGGTTCAGTTGCTAAGAGTAGTAACTCGAAACGGGAGTTGCAGAATAAACAGAGACTAGTAAAAGGCGAGGTGACGATGTGTGTTGGAAGTAGTTCCAAGATTGATATGATCATCATCGCACACTCCCTATACTTTCGGGATTAGTGTTGAAACTAAATAAGTGTTATTTGGTGTTTGCGTTGAGCATGAATATGATTTGATCATGTTTGTTGCAATACGGTTATTCATTTAAATTAGAGAATAATTGTTGTTCTGTTTACATGAATAAAACCTTCTATGGTCATACACCCAATCAAAATGGTTTGTTGGATCTCGATCGTAGTGATACACATATTCATAATAATGAAGCCAAAAGATGCAAAGTTAATAATGATAGTGCAACTTATTTGTGGCACTGCCGTTTAGGTCATATTGGTGTAAAGCGCATGAAGAAACTCCATACTGATGGGATTTTGGAATCACTTGATTATGAATCACTTGATGCTTGCGAACCGTGCCTCATGGGCAAGATGACTAAAACGCCGTTCTCCGGAACTATGGAGAGAGCAACAGATTTGTTGGAAATCATACATACAGATGTATGTGGTCCGATGAATATTGAGGCTTGTAGCAGGTATCATTATTTTCTGACCTTCACAGATGATTTGAGCAGATATGGGTATATCTAATTAATGAAACAGAAGTCTGAAACATTTGAAAAGTTCATATAATTTCAGAGTGAAGCGGAAAATCATCGTAACAAGAAAATAAAGTTTCTACGATCTGATCGTGGAGAAGAGTATTTGAGTTACGAGTTTGGCCTTCAGTTAAAACAATGTGAAATAGTTTCACTACTCACGCCACCTGGAACACCACGGTGTAATGGTGTGTCCGAACATCGTAACCGTACTTTATTAGATATGGTGCGATATATGATGTCTCTTACCGATCTACCACTATCGTTTTGGGGTTATGCACTAGAGACAGCTGCATTCACGTTAAATAGGGTACCATCGAAATCCGTTGAGACGACGCCTTATGAACTATGGTTTGGCAAGAAACCAAAGTTGTCGTTTCTTAAAGTTTGGGGTTGCGATGCTTATGTGAAGAAACTTCAACCTGATAAGCTCGAACCTAAATCAGAGAAATGTGTCTTCATAGGATACCCAAAGGAGACTGTTGGGTACACCTTCTATCACAGATCTGAAGGCAAGACATTTGTTGCTAAGAATGGATCCTTTCTGGAGAAGGAGTTTCTCTCAAAAGAAGTGAGTGGGAGGAAAGTAGAACTTGATGAGGTAACTGTACCTGCTCCCTTATTGGAAAGTAGATCATCACAGAAACCAGTTTCTGCGACACCTACACCAATTAGTGGGGAAGTTAATGATAATGATCATGAAACTTCAGATCAAGTTATTACTGAACCTCGTAGGTCAACCAGATTAAGATCCGCACCAGAGTGGTACGGTAATCCTATTCTGGAGATTATGTTACTAGACCATGACGAACCTACGAACTATGAAGAAGCGATGGTGAGCCCAGATTCCGCAAAATGGCTTGAGGCCATGAAATCTGAGATGGGATCCATGTATGAGAACAAAGTATGGACTTTGATTGACTTGCCCAATGATCGGCGAGCCATTGAGATTAAATGGATCTTCAAGAGGAAGACAGACAGTGATAGTAGTGTTACTGTCTACAAAGCTAGAATTGTCGCAAAAAGGTTTTCGACAAGTTCAAGGTGTTGACTATGATGAGAGTTTCTCACTCGTATCTATGCTTAAGTCTGTCTGAATCATGTTAGCAATTGCCGCATTTTATGAAATATGGCAAATGGATAAACAAAATTGCATTCCTTAATGGATTTATTAAAGAAGAATTGTATATGATGCAACCAGGAGGTTTTGTCAATCCTAAAAGTGCTAACAAAATATGCAAGCTCCAGCGATCCATCTATGGACTGGTGCAAGCATCTCGGAGTTGGAATATACGCTTTGATAAGTTGATCAAAGGATATAGTTTTATACAGACTTGCGGTGAAGCCTGTATTTACAAGAAAGTGAGTGGGAGCACTACAGCATTTCTGATAAGTATATGTGAATGACATATTGTTGATCGGAAATAATGTAGAATTATTCTGCAAAGCATAAAGGAGTGTTTGAAAGGAGTTTTTCAAAGAAAGACCTCGGTGAAGCTGCTTACATATTGAGCATCAAGATCTATAGAGATAGATCAAGACGCTTGATAAGTTTTTTCAATGAGTACATACCTTAACAAGATTTTGAAGTAGTTCAAAATAGAACAGTCAAAGAAAGAGTTTTTGCCTGTGTTACAAGGTGTGAAATTGAGTAAGACTCAAAGCCCAACCACGGCAGAAGATAGAAAGAGAATGAAAGTCATTCCCTATGCCTTGGCCATAGGTTCTATAAAGTATGCCATGCTGTGTACTAGATCTATTGTATACCCTACACTGATTTTGGCAAGGGAGTACAATAGTGATCTAGGAGTAGATCACTAGACAGCGGTCAAAATTATCCTTAGTGGAATAAGGATATGTTTCTCGATTATGGAAGTGACAAAAGGTTCGTCGTAAAGGGTTACGTCGATGCAAGTTTTGACACTAATCTAGATTACTCTAAGTCTCGGTCTAGATACATATTGAAAGTGGGAGCAATTAGCTAGAGTAGCTCCGTGCAGAGCATTGTAGACATAGAAATTTGCAAAATACTTACGGATCTGAATGTGACAGACCCGTTGACTAAAATTATCTCACAATCAAAACATGATCACACCTTAGTACTCTTTGGGTGTTAATCACATAGCGATGTGAACTAGATTATTGACTCTAGTAAACCCTTTGGGTGTTGGTCACATGACAATGTGAACTACGGGTGTTAATCACATGGTGATGCGAATTATTGATGTTAAATCACAAGGCGATGTGAACTAGATTATTGACTCTAGTGCAAGTGGGAGACTGAAGGAAATATGCCCTAGAGGCAATAATAAAGTTATTATTTATTTCCTTATATCATGATAAATGTTTATTATTCATGCTAGAATTGTATTAACCGGAAACATAATACATGTGTGAATACATAGACAAACAGAGTGTCACTAGTATGCCTCTACTTGACTAGCTCGTTGATCAAAGATGGTTAAGTTTCCTAGCCATTGGCATGGGTTGTCATTTGATTAACGAAATCACATCATTAGGAGAATGATGTGATTGACTTGACCCATTCCGTTAGCTTAGCACTCGATCGTTTAGTATGTTGCTATTGCTTTCTTCCTGACTTATACATGTTCATATGACTATGAGATTATGCAACTCCCGTTTACCGGAGGAACACTTTGTGTGCTACCAAACGTCACAACGTAACTGGGTGATTGTAAAGGTGCTCTACAGGTGTCTCAAAAGGTACTTGTTGGGTTGGCGTATTTCGAGATTAGGATTTGTCACTCCGATTGTCGGAGAGGTATCTCTGGGCCCACTCAGTAATACACATCACTATAAGCCTTGCAAGCATTGTAACTAATGAGTTAGTTGCGGGATGATGTATTACGGAACGAGTAAAGAGACTTGCCGGTAACGAGATTGAACTAGGTATCGAGATACCGATGATTGAATCTCGGGCAAGTAACATACCGATGACAAAAGGAACAACGTATGTTGTTATGCGGTCTGACCGATAAAGATCTTCGTAGAATATGTGGGAGCCAATATGAGCATCCAGGTTCCGCTATTGGTTATTGACCGGAGACGTGTCTCGGTCATGTCTACATAGTTCTCGAACCCGTAGGGTCCGCACGCTTAACGTTACGATGACGGTTATATTATGAGTTTATGTGTTTTGATGTACCGAAGGAGTTCGGAGTCCCGGATGAGATCTGGAACATGACGAGGAGTCTCGAAATGGTCGAGACGTAAAGATCAATATATTGGACGACTATATTCGGACATCGGAAAGGTTCCGAGTGATTCTGGTATTTTTTGGTGTACCAGAGAGTTACGGGAATTCGTATTGGGCCTTAATGGGCCATACGGGAAAGGAGAGAAAAGCCCCAAAGGGTGGCCGCACCCCTCCCCTTGGACTAGTCCGAATTGGACTAGGGAGGGGGGGTGCCCCCTTCCTTCTTTCTCCTTCTCCCTTCCCTTTTCCTACTCCAACAAGGAAAGGAGGAGTCCTACTCCCGGTGGGAGTAGGACTCCCCCCATGGCGCGCCCTCCTCCTTGGCCGGCGGCCTCCCCCTTGCTCCTTTATATACGGGGGCAGGGGGCACCTCATAGACACAAGAATTGATCATTGATCCCTTAGCCGTGTGCGGTGCCCCCCTCCACCACATTACACCTCGATAATATCGTAGCGGTGCTTAGGCGAAGCCCTGCGTCGGTAGAACATCATCATTGTCACCACGCCGTCGTGCTGATGAAACTCTCCCTCAACACTCGGCTAGATCGGAGTTCGAGGGACGTCATCGAGCTGAACGTGTGCTGAACTCGGAGGTGCCGTGCGTTCGGTACTTGATCGGTCGGATCGTGAAGACGTACAACTACATCAACCGCGTTGTGTTAAAGCTTCCGCTATCGGTCTACGAGGGTACGTGGACAACACTCTCCCCTCTTGTTGCTATGCATCACCATGATCTTGCGTGTGCGTAGGAAATTTTTTGAATTTACTACGTTTCCCAACAAAACAGAGGTTGAAGAAGGAGCACGGCTGTTGGATTAACATCCAACGGTCCAGCTGCTAGAATCATTTGTTGATTAAGTTGACAAAGCCCTGCGTACAAGTCCGCTTAGTAGGCGCACAAGTCAGCCACCAAATCTGACGGGTCCCAGCTGTCAACGGGAGGAATAATTTTTCGCATCACAAGGAGGCACTTCCTTCCGTGCGAAGATACAGCCGGTGGGTCCCAGCTGTCAGGTGGAGGAAACATTTTTTTCAGCTTAATAAGGAGGAACTTTCCTTGCGTGTGACCATGGACCTGGTGGGTCCCAGCCATCAGGCTCTCCATGTATAGTCATCTTCCGATGACTCCCGTTTGTTGACCATGCCGCACCGAGCGCAGCGAGGCGGTGGACGACGGCGAGGCCCCGGACGGGAACGTCTCAGAGATGGGAAGACGCGGCAGTGGAGTCGCGGATTCAGTGGAGGAGAAGGGTTATAACCGGTTCTGGTGCGGCATGGGGCTGCAGTCGGTGGAGAATAACAGGAGGTGTGGAAGGGTGGAGGGATAGCCTGGCTGGAGGTGGGGTAGCGCTTCGCAACGATGCGTGCTAAGCAGAGCCGCTGGCCGCCGAAGGCCGGACCAGGCGGTCCCAGTGACGCTGGAGGAAGAAGATGAGAGATTGAAGGTGCATGCCAACCAAGTTGACAACGCCCTGCGTAGGCTTCGACCTATTGGCCCACATGTCAGCGTGCAAAAATGTGGCATATATTTAACCCATGTTTTCTAGAATGTACAGTCCATTTGCTGGGCTGGGTGAACAAATAATTTCGCGACAATGCGGCCCATTTATATTATCTAAGAAATCCCAGCCCATTTGCACTTCCTTCAAATACATGAATTAGCTGGGCTCGTTATATATATAATGTTATGTTAGAAGGAGCAATTAATATCAAAAATAAACCGGAGAGGCACATTTTTTATATACATAATTAAAAAATTAGCGAGTTATTGCTCAAAATAAAAATGAGCGCATTATTATTACATTGGTCCTTAAAATCTTCGCAAGCTTTTGTACGCAATCACCAGGATTTTCCTTGCCTGTGAGTCAAAAACAACCAGGATTTTCCTTGCCTGTGAGTCAAAAACAACCAGGATTTTCCTTGCCAACTTCTGTTAAACATTTACTTTTATAAGTTAATAACACGTGGGATGTTTTCATAATGTATATATAAGTCTCTATAAAATATACGATAATAGTAATAATATAAATATATATAATGTGGTTAAAAAATACGTTGGGCTGCCGATCTTTAAGAAAAAGCCCATAGGCCGATATGGACCTCAAAAAATAAGTTGAAACCACTGTCACTCGTATGTCGTGGGCTACGCATGTTAAAATACAAAACCTAGGCCTAGCTGATACTTGTTCGCCCTCTGGAAAAAAATGATACCAGATCCCCGAGCGAACTGGATTATAGAGGGGGCTGGTGGCACGACTGAAGAAGCACATCAGGAGCGATTTTTTTCTTCAGTGGATGGCTCTCGATAGCTTTTTTTACTTGCCTCTGCACCATACAACTTGTATTTTTAGCCTCCCAGCCCGTGGTGGACCAGCAGCCCATTTGCTGGGCGGGCCAACGTACAGAAACCAGCACTCGATTTTTCATCAAGCCCCAAAAACAACGCAGTACTATGTTTGTTTTGAGGCCGAAAACATTATGGCAGGGGTTGAGCGGGGGAGGGGGCAAGACAGAGCAAAAAGATTAAAAAGAGCTAATGTGCCGTTGCTACCCTAACAAAGCAGGTGCAATTCTTCTCGGGAAGAAGGTGTGTCGTTGACACCCACACGTCACATACCCCACAGTAGGCATACTAACAAGTTCACACACAAGCACAACAGAAAAGGTAAACATTCGTATCAAACTCAGGTTCATAGGACACGTTCTTATTCATAGCCAACATTCACTATCAACAACTCAAAAGATTCATATATACACAAGTTCAGCATGTCTATGGATCCAAATGATTGATAGATCACACAACAATATTCATAGATAATTCAGAAAAAGATTCAGATATACACATGTTCAGTATGTTTATGCATCCAAATGATTGAGATCACAGCCAATATGATCCATGGACGAACTTTAATTACCTAGGGTACAGACTGGTAAATGGTGTTCAGTCGGAGGCACTTCTTGCTAAAATTAATGCTTGTACGAGTAAACTTTCGAGTACATAAGAGGCAGCACAGACAATCTGAACTTTGCTTGTAGGTTTATCCTCAAATAGTGGCCTCGTGCCGAGGGAGGTTTGAGCAACTTGGCCACTACTTTCATCCAACTAGTTTAATGGCTCATCTTGGTCCTGTAGCTCGCCAAAATTCTACATTGCAGACTGGTAAATGGTGTTCAGTCGGAGGTACTTCTTGCTAAAATTAATGCTTGTACGAGTAAACTTTCGAGTACATAAGAGGCAGCACAGACAATCTGAACTTTGATTGTAGGTTTATCCTTAAATAGTGGCCTCGTGCCGAGGGAGGTTTGAGCATCTTGGCCACTACTTTCATCCAACTAGTTTACTGGCTCATCTTGGTCCTGTATCTCACCAAAATTCTACATTGCAGACGAGAAAGCAAGCGGTTGAGAAAATGAACCGCCCAAATTTTTTTTGCAGTTCAACTGAAATGGAGCATCCCTGGCGTGCAGACTGATTAAGTGCTAGATGAATATACGCGTCAACCAACTTGTCTGGAATCTTTAGACTCCATGCCATACAGTTTGCTACCACATGTGCCGATAACCAAAAGGCACAAGTTGGGACCAAAGACTGGACTGCGTTTTTCTGGGATATGCGCCAAGCAATATTTTTGGCGTTCACTCTCCTAATACTTGGAATTTGACAATTGGTTGACGCTGGTTGATACTTGAATGAATATAGGCACTTCATCTTGTCGACATCGATGCTTGTCTGAGTGAACTTTGGAGTACATAGCAGCAGCATAAGTACCTGTCCATCTGATCTTTTTGTGCAGTTCTACTGAAATCACCCGATGTAATGATTCTCCAAGTTACTCCTTTATGAAATCAGGAAACAGTAGCACAATACCAAATTACCAATACATATGACAAGCACAATAATCAGGATAAAGACCAGTACCAACCTGTGTGAGGTAGCATATCAATTACTATTTCCTTTGACTAAAAGCCGAGATAAGCCAAGCGACTGACAACAAAGGAAGAATGCAAGCCAAGATTAGCGACTAACAGGAAAGGAAGGAAGCTGTCGAGGCAATGAAGCACCCAAAATTTTTGTGCAGTTCCACCAAAATCGAGCATCCCTGTTGGCACATATATTGAGAGAGTGAGATTACTGTAATAGTGGGACTAGTTGATGAAACATACACTAACAAGTAGAAGCACCCTCATTATCTTAATGGGTAAAGTTAGCATTACCTCCCTGCTCCACCACATGATTCACCTCCATAGACAAACATACACACGTACATGATTCAGCATAGGGTGCTACTAAAGATTTGTTTAACTCCGACAGGAAAATTAGGCAGCAATAAATTAGTGGTACTTAAGTACTCCTAATTAATTAAGTGAGACAGCAAAAGTGGAAGGGCTACCTGGAGGATCATCTCACATGTAAGGTAGTCGTTGCCGGAGCCCTTGAATGGCCTCGACTGAGGCCTCTGGCTTCAGCAAGATCGCCTTGGCACTGTTTAGTCTTCTTCTTCTTCCTCTTCATGCTCTGTTTCTCATTCTCCTCACCAGTTGGTGAAACCAAGTACATGATTGGCCTTCTATTTCAGAATTGGTTTTGTCAGTGAGGGAGTACAAGTGTACTAGTAAAAATAGCATTATTTTCTCATGGCAGTCACAAAATAGAGATGAACACATGCATTAAATATCATTCTTACCTAAAGGAAGGTTATGGTGCCAATATGGATGATGAGGATTGGAACACATATCTCCCTTTGTGCAGTTCCACCGAAATGCACCAACTGTTCCATTCTGACATTCCAGTTAAACAGCACAAAAGTCACTTCTTTTAAGAAGAGTTTTGTGCAGTGCACCAAAAGGTCACAACAGAAACCAGGTGAAATGGATATCCCTGTTTGCACAAAAAGCTACAGAGGAAACAGTCAGAGTCTCAAACAATTACAGGCAAAAATATTTGGCTAAACTTGTCATGGCTTATAACAGTGGCATGGCTTCATTTTTTACCAGGGGCATTAGATTAAGAACAGCTAAATATTTGGTATAAGGGCATGGGACAGTGGGTGCACCAGCAGTCTAGCACCATGTACCTAAACAGGGGCATAAAGTGGTGATTCATAGTTTGTGGCCCCGAGAAACAAATATCCAAGAAACATATCTGGGTTGGTCCCATTTTTTTCACTCTAGCCACCTACTCCTATGTGTGGATAGCAAATCTAGTCCTGGTCATACCACTGTGTACAGCGTTACCCCTATATTTCCCTTTTCGACCAAGAGACCGGTTGGATGACCAGTCTGTACTACTTTCACCCCCTTTCCTTCCTGTTTGTACCAAGTCCGATGTACTACATACTAAATTCCCCCACCCCCACTTTATTTCTTGTTTGAACCAACTACAAGATTCGACTCCATGAAGTAGCTTTACCTCTAACAATAGAAGAAAAAAATAGGTGACGTTGGACCATCCGATCGAGAGGGGCTGAGAGGTAGAAAATGATGCACATGCAGCGACGTAGCGAGCTGGGGAAGTAGACCTAAGGCGGTTTCGAAGGAAGATATACCTGAAGGTCATCGGGATGTGGATAGGTGGGCGGCGGGAGGCCGGATCCGCCCACACTAGGGCAACGACGAAGGGATCATAGGACCTCCCGCGTCGGCGCTCGGCTAATGATAACGGTGCGGCCGGCAGTGGGTCTCCTCCCTCGCTGTCGACGACGGCCTAAACGCTGCCCCTCCTCCCCTTCACCGGCGGAGGGGGATACATCCGGATCTGTAACCAGCGGTGAGGATAGAAAGACAGTGTTTTTTGAAGGGAGAAAGACAGTGTTAGCACCCCGATCTTGTTTAGATCTGGAGAGGATGAGAGTGTGTGAATAGAGCAACCCTAGCAAGCAAGCGCGGAGGCTCCGGCCTATATATACGTAGTGGGGTAATTTTCCTTTTTCATTCCATCAAAACAATCGTTTAAAATTGTGTACTACGTGCTAGGTCGCCGTTTTTTTAGTTGTTGTTTGTTTTTTGAGATATCTACCCGCTTGTTCCAAGTGGTGTTACGGTGTGCCAGGTCGCACTTTGTATCATTCAAGTCTGGTGCAAGTCCCTCCATTAAATGAACAACCACCCCCTCATAAAAATTGTGAACAAGCCCACGGCTAAAATTATCGGAAATGTGGGTTGCCCCAACATGCATTATTATTTATATTTTCTACTCCCTCCGTTCCTAAATATAAGTCTTTTTTATTAGCCACACCAAAGACAAGAGTTTTTTTATTAGCAGTGAACCCCACATGTCATAGACACAAAAAGTGTGGCAAGTTTCCCTTAGGCAAGCGAAAGTGTGTCTAACAATTTGAGCAACTCAAGTTAGGCAAGTGTGGGAAAAATAATGTGGCAACATAAGACAAACATAGTCACAATCCAAACAGCCCCGTAATTTTTTGTGACATGCATGAAAATTTGGTTAGTTAAATTTATAGTCAAAATTTGGCAAGGTGCATCAAATCAACACATGCAAGTATCAAAAGGGAATTCACGGCATGCATGCATGCGTTGTACTCCCTCCGTTTCCAAATATAAGTCTTTTTAGAGATGTATAAAAAGACTTATATCGAGTGCAGTGCTTTGATGTGTCGCGTCAACTCATACAAGACCGAGAAGTTTGATTACTACAACGCCCTCTCCCTCGCGGACTGAGCTCTGGTGCCTTAACTACACCTGCCTTTGGCTGCATGACAGGTGGGCCAACCACCTGTTGGGTCCACCTGTCATAGACGCAAAGGAAGGAGCAGTAAGTCAATGAAGTTGCGTCCCTCCCTCGCGCATGAGCGTGGTTGCTGGCAGGACTAGTAGGAGCTTTCGCTACACGCTTCTTGACGGCGGCGAACTAGCGGATGGAGTTGACCATCATGTCGTCCATGCGAGAGGCGAAGCCGGCTTCGGCGAGGGCTACGACGCCGGCAGTCGCCAGCACCGTCTGGAAACACTGCGCGGTGCGGGGACGCAGGCCGGCGCCTTGGATGATTTGGCACAGCCGACTGCCGCTCGCGACCATCGCCTCCATAGGTGCTTCTGGCTCCTGGTCACTTGGTCTTGGATTGGAGTGAGCAGTGTTGCGCAAAGACTAAGGAGTAGATGGATTGGAGTGGTGGGGCGCCTTTATATGAGAATCCAAACTCTGTTGCATTCACATCGTGCTGGCTCTATTATGCTTCTCCAATTAATTCCCTCTGCTTGTAGAGTAATTTGAGGATGCATCATTGACCGTTCAACGTCTCGGGAACCGCTACCCTCTCCCTCCTTGGCATTCAAGCACCTATGGAGGCGACTGCCGCTCGCGTCTATCGCGTGTCAGGAGACATTCCCGTCGACGACGACGTGCCTATGGTGACTTCGTAAATTTCAAGATGAGAGTACTAGTATACTCAATATTGTGCACCGCGACCAAGGCCGAGAGGAAAACGAGAGAATTACGTATTTATTTACGGTGTAGATTCACTCATTTTGCTCCATATGTACTCCATCTCGGTGTAGTCTAGTCACTTGTTGAAATCTCTAGAAAGGCAAATACTCCTTTCTGGTTTACAGGGCTATACTAGCAAGTAGTACTACAATAGTGGGCTCACATAGCACTTTTGTCTCATGCAAGAGCCTGGCTATATGCGTGCTCCAAGGTTCGCAACTGCCACGTTCGGGTTGCACTTGGCTCTTCGCCTCTTCGAGAAGACGAACAATGATGTTACTACTACTGCTTCTACAGTATCGAATCCACTGCTGCATGTTCGAATCCACTGCTGCATGTCCGTCCACCGCGAGCGGGAGGGATAAGCAAAAGCCTGTCCTCGTCTGCAAGCCACTGCGCGCATGGGCGGGGGAGAAGGTGTGTAGTAGTAAAATCAACCTGCTCCTCGTTGTATGAGTTGACGCGACACATCATAGAACAGGCTCCACATGGTTGCCTCTAAACTTGGCTGAAAGACCCGCAGTGTACAATACTCCATTTGCTGCAACCTCTAACATTTACCCCACCACAAATTAAAATATATATTCCTGTCTTGACCAGATGAGCGTGCAAACTAGAATCACCAGGATGATAGGTAGGGCCAGAAGATTATTTTAACCAAAAAATATAGCATGGAGCCGACCCCAATGATTTTAAGCTTACAGGCACGGTACACGCTATCCTAGACTACTCTACACATGAATCTGCCACACGAGCGTCCGGGCTGCGATTGGCTCTTCGCCTCTTCGGGAAGTCGACCAATGGCCCTGTTTGGATACTCTAACTCAGTTAGAGGTTAGAGTTAGATTCTAACCCTGAACTAACCCTGAACTAACTCTAACCAAAAAGGTGTTTGGATAGCAGGGTTAGATGGAGCACGGATACGGCGAGGCGCCTTCACGGGCGGTGCAAGAGGGAGGGAGGGAGAGGACAAGAAGCTTCGAGGAAGTGAGGAGGGATCTGCCTTGAGGAAGTGCCATCTGACACCGATTGAACTGCAGCATGTCCACCGCGTACGGGAGGGAGAGCGTGTAGCGAACGAAAGGTCCTCTTAGTCCTGCCAGCCACCATGCTCATGGGCGAGGGAGGGACGCAGCTTCATTGACTTACTGCTCCTGCCTTTGCATCCATGACAGGTGGGCCCAATAGGTCGGTGGCCCACCTATCATGCAGCCAAAGGCAGGTGCGGTTAAGGCGAGAGGGCATTGTAGTAATCAAACTTCTCGGTCTTGTACGAGTTGACGCGACACATGAAAGCACTACACTCGATATATTTAGATAATTTGCGTTTACCGATGCATTAATTACAACGCATGCATGCATGTCGTGACTCTCCTTTTGATACTTGCATGTGTTGATTTAATGCACCTTGAAGTAGTACAAATATGTGACGGTAAAGCTTTGTAATGCCCCGGCCCTAATAAAGCGAGAGATGGTTGTGCACGAGGAGGGCGAGATCATGCAGACGGAACAGGACTCGACGATGGAGCCCTCTATGGTCTCGATGACCTCACCTTGCTCCACTGCCCCATGTGCCTCTGCCCCTTGAAGCCTCCAGTGTATGAGGTTCAAATACACCTCGTCTGTTCGGCTGATGGAGCAAGGTGCAGGTTTCTTGATTGATGTGTTGTTCGATTGATTTGTGCAGTGCAACGGAGGGCACCTGGCTTGCGCGGACTGCCGCGTCGAGCGCCCCGGGAACCAGCGACAGTGCCAGAAGTGCGAGCGCGGTGGTGGCTTTGACGTGCGGAACACGATGGTGGACGCCGTCCTCTCCTCGGTGAGGGTGGAGTGCCCGCACGAAGGCTGTGGGCTCTACGTCACTTACCACAAGCTCGCCAATCACCAGAGCGTGTGTCCTCTCGCACCCTGCAAATGCCCCGTGCCCGTCTGCGGCTACGAAGGCCCACCACCGGTGCTCTCCCACCACATTAGCACTGTGCATCCCATGCCCGTGCACAGGATCCAGTACAGCAAGGCGCTCCAGCTGCAAGTGCCATTGTCGGAGCCACGGCTCTTGCTGTTTGCGGAGGAGGATGGCCGCGCGTTTTTCTTGGTCGGCGGCATGCTCGACATCGGCGAGCCTATCGCCGTGTCGGTCGTCTGCATCAGAGCGGGGGCGTGCCCACTACCGCACTACGTGGCCAAGCTGTGGCCGAACGGCCCGCCGGGGGAGCCCAAAGGCAGGACTGACGCCGTCAAGGTGGAAACGGAGGTGACAAGCGGCAGGGATCCCGGTGACGTCACCGTGCAGGAGCTGACCTTCTTGACAGTTCCGCCCAAGCTGCTGGCCGGGGCTAACTGGTGTCCCTCCACATTCAGATTGACAAGCTCACGTCCTAAATGATTCTAAAGTGCCTTCTGTTTATCTTAGTAATATGCTAATATAGGGGTTAGCTCGGCCTACTTTAGCTTAAGAGATGGTGGGTTTTGGTGGCGATGCAGGAATTACCTCGACATCAGATCAACAGTGAAAGTAATTTCGAACAGTCGAATGGATATTTTGTGTCTGTTGGATATAAAGATCCTTTGGGTAAGAAGTAACAGCTTATATGCTTTTTTCGAAACGGAACATCGATACTAGTATAATTTTTGTTGACATGCACTAATATTTTCAAAACGGATGTCAAGCTGTAGCTAGAAGGGTGGTTGGGACGCGGCATCGGCCCATACCGCGGTGACCCCCGACTGGGACGCATCGACTGTGGATTTTCTCCCTCGCCGATGTCGACCGCGTCTATGCAGAACATTGTTCCCTTCCCCCAGTTGTGGGATCAGGCCGGATATGTGACCAGCGGTGTGGCCACCATCGTTCTATGCTTGTGAAGAGAGCAACCCAAGCAAGCAAGCTTGTAGCTTTGGCTCCTGCTAGTGTATATATAGTGGTTTTCTTTTTCTCTCCATATCAACAATTTAATATTGCGTACGTGTCATTGAAGAGTGAAATGATGGTTGCTTCTTCCGACTAACTTATTGTGTGATTTGACTGCTCCTTTAGTGGCCCCTACACGTACCCCCCTACGTGTATGCAACAGTCACACGTACACATGGACGCAAAAACACACGTGACGCCCTCATGCTTGCATGTCCGAGCACACGACGGAACACACACGGTCACGCTATAGTGCTCAACCTACACATGCATGCACACACATACTCAGCCAGGGTGAGCTAGTGACCGTATAAACACCGGAAAATGTATATATTGAGTGCAATGAGCGTATTATGAAGTCCGTTGACCGTATTTTTACAAATATACAGTGACAGACAATGTATTTATCTCGTTTGAAATTAAGCCATATTAACCGGAGAGGAGGCAGTATGGACTAGCGTTACTTTGATGTGTCCCGTCAACTTGCCGAACGAGGAGAAGCTTGCAGGATGGGAGAAGCTTGCGCGTGGTGGCTCGCAGGACAAGGAGAAACTTTTGACTAATGCAAGTTGTCCTTCGCTCAGGCGGTGGACGTGCAACAGTTAATTCGGTGTCAGATTGCCAGAAGCATACACTATACTAGTACTATTATTGTTGCACTTCCCGAAGAGGCGAACAGGCAAGCGCAAAGTTTACTAGTACTAATACTACTATAGTCTATAGAGGTACTATACTAGTACTAGGAACCGGATGGAGGAGCGTCTGCACTCTTAATATATTTTTAAAATGTGATAAAGCAATCTTCAACACATTTGGTTCTCTTCGAGGGTTCTCGCATGTGATAACGGAAGTTGATTGCATGGAACACTCGCCACAATTCTCGCTTAATTCTGGCTCATATCCTGTTACAAATAGGAGCGCTCGGTAATATTTCCTCTTTTTTTGTTATTCAGCATGTAAACAGGTCAGCAAACCTTGCGGCGCATCTTTGTGCGAACCGTGCTTGCTGCACTTTAAATGTGGCAGAGAGCTGGCTTAATGAAACACCTCGCTTCCTACTTCTTTTTTTGCGAGGTACCTTGCTTCCTAGTGACCAGTGTCTTGGCTGATCGTCCTAAGAATGCTTATATATATATGAATAAAGCTCTCTCATTTACCCGCAAAAAAGATTAAGCCATATTAACCAGAAAGGAGGGAGTATGGACTAGCACTACTTGTTGGTGTATCCCGTCAACTCGCAGAATGAGGAGAAGCTTGCAGGACAAGGTGAAGCTCGCTTACGCCTTTTAACTAATGCAACGTACCCTCGCCCAGGCGGTGGACATGCATCAGTTCATTCGGTGTCAGATTGCCAGAGGCATACACTGTAGTACCGAACATGCGGAGTACCATCATTGTTCGACTTCACGAAGAGGCAAAGAGTCAAGCGCAAGGTTTAGTAGTACGAGTAGTACTACTACTAGAACCACATGGTGGAGCATCTGTACTCTTATTTTTCTTAATCTCTGATAAAGTACACATTTATTCCGGAGAAGGGCGGAAAACGGCAGCCCAACATGTAATGATGATATCGATCAACCATGCTCGAATATATCTTGGCCTCCGTGCGTCTGGGTGTTCTCGCTCCTCGTTTCTCTCAAGGAACGGCGGGTTGGCCATTTTGCCATCAATTGAGATCGGTTTGCTCACACTCCGGTCCCACATGTCAGTGATATGCCAAGAGGAGTTGCGTTGACCGACTGGCCATACGCGTACTTGGTTTTGCACCTTCATACTACTCCTCCCTCCGTAACAGTTTACAGGGCGCGCTTCATTATGATGCATTTCTCTCAATGCATTTCCACCACCAGAGAGACTTTACACGCGTTTGGTTTAATGCTCAATTAATTAGGTCGTGGTAACCGCAATTTTCTCTCGATGTAGTACTACGGAGTGGAGTAAGTGCATGCATGTGTGTACCCGGGGTGGAAGCACTGCATGCATGTGTGTACGCATTATTTCGTCTAGTAATAGACGCCGTGCTATAGCTACCAATGCTATTTTTCAGGCCGATCGCTAGTCGCCTTGGTCCCAGAGATTTTCTCTTTTTCTAAAGCACTCTATAAACAGTGACAGATGGAGTAGTATGAGCGGATTCAAAGAAGAGCGTATTGATGGTTTCTTCTTCCGGGCAACTTACAGTGGGAAAGGTGGGGCTTATGATTTGGCTGCTCATTACTCACTATTAATGTGGCGCAACGACCGGTCTGAGTCTCCCATGCGGCTGTGCACTACCCCCTCAGTTCTTAAATATACTTTGGAGTATTTGTCTTTCTAGAGATTTCAACGAGTGACTACTCAAATATTTGTCTTTTTAGAGATTCAAATGGACTACTACATACGGATGTATATAGACATATTTTAGAGTGTAGATTCACTCATTTTGCTCCGTATGTAGTCACTTGTTGAAATCTCTAGAAAGACAAATATTTAGGAACGGAGGGAGTGCACATACGAAGCAAAATGAGTGAATCTACACTCTAAAATATGCCCATTTGAAATTTGTAAAAAGACAAATATTGTTGATGACAGTTGCGACGACAAAAAAGAAGCATATTCCTTGTCCTAAGGGAAGATAACAACATGGTTGTGTTTGTCTAAAACGGTGTGAGGACGAGATTGCAATATGGAAAGTACGCCGGACGAGCTACATTTTGTGCAAAGAACTATGGAAGATCCACATGCAGCGACGTGGGAAGACGAGCAGTGGAGCAAGGCCGAAGGGGATACCTGGAGGTCGTCGGGATGTAACTAGGTGAGCGGCGGCGGGCGGAATCTGCCCATACTGCGGCAGCAAGCAGGTGGCGTAGGCCCTACCGCACCGGAGCGTGGTCAGAGAGAACGTCGTGTACCACAGATCAGGACGTGCTGCCTCGGCGCCGTCGAATGGAGAAACGATGCACGTCCTCCCTTTCCGCCGGCGGACGGGATGCGGCCGGGTCAGTGACCAACAGTGAGAGAGAGAGAGGCCACGCAGCCTTGTGTGAGATACTCTGAAGAGAGACAAACCAGGCAGGGATGCTCCATTGTATATAGTGGAGCGGACTACCTTTTTCTCCATAAAAATCGTTTTACATTCTGTGTATGTGCCATTGAGCGATATAACTTTATTTAAAAATAACGCGCCAACGCATCAAGTCAAACTTTGTTTCGTGCACGCGTGGTACACGACCTCCATAGGTAAACAACCGCTACACGCGTTCAAATTAGCACGTGGGCTGCTATTTCGTACAGAAATGAGCTCCACCGTGTACCCGCGCGGGTGTGGCTGGGCACAAAGCGTGAGTACGTGCACGGTGCACCTGTTCTCTTCTTGTATACGTACACCACCTACATGGGGTTGTGTGAGAGAGATACAAACATAGAGAGATATAGTGTGTGGGTTCGTGAGAGTTTTTTT
>NC_057814.1:157104092-157112557 GCF_018294505.1 Triticum aestivum
TTTTAGCGGGGGGGGGGGGTCAATCAAAAAATGTAACATATGCAATGTGTGTGAAATAGAGTCCATATATATAGAGGGGGCGATCCACGAGAAGAGAGTGGAGGTATCATCGACTTGAGGTGTCCATAGAATCGAAGAGAGGGATGATGTGTGTGTGTGCGTGCACGGTCGATAAAGTGTGCCATCGAATTTGTGTGTGCCCACGTCAAAGATATAGAGTGGCTGGCCTACTAGAACGAGAGAGGGGACAGATGCGGTTTGTCTCTGTGGCATGGATACCTACCTACATCGCTCGACTATCGGTGTGTGGTGGGGGAAGGGAGGCCTAATTAACTATAGAGGTACAATGGCTGGTATATGTGTGGAGGAGGAGAGAGGCCTACCTCATGTATTAAGGGAGATCGATCTACCTCATGTATTAAGGGAGATCGATCGTTATCCATGCATATGTGTAGGAGAGGAATAAGGTTGGGAGAGAGACAGAGCTAGAGTGTTGGAGGGGGTGGTAGTGGAGTTTCTTCTAACAAATGGTGGGATAGGCTTGCTAGACAACTGGAGGGCACGCCTGCAATATCAATAAGAGAGGGGATGGCTGCCTGTCTGTGCACGTGCGTGTGAGATACGGGTCAGGAGGCATGCACGAATGATGAGGGGGGAAAGATATGGTTGTGGTAAGCAGACATAACTACATAGGAAGATCAATCGTCCTTTGTCAGAGAAAGGAGAGACATAACTTGTGAGGTACGTCGATCGATGGGGGGAGAATAGTTAAAGTCGACCTAGGTATATGTTGGGAGATAGATCGGTATACATGGATGTGTGTGTTAGAAGCAAATGAGGCACGGGGAGAAGGATAGAGAGAGAGGGATGCATCTAGGAGGTGGTGCGAGAGTCATATTATATCGAGGGGGAAGGAGTGTGCGAGTATGAGATCGATGAAAAGAGTGGTGGGAGTGAGGCATGGACGATGATGAGAGAAGAGGGGAAGCTTGTGTTTGTGCTAGGCACACCTGGCTAAAGAGGCATATCGATCGATGTGTGCCGTAAAGAAGGAGCTGGGGGGCCTACACACACCGTGGGTGAACGACCTAAAGTGAAAAGACGAATTTGTGCGATGGAGCTAGAGAATGCTGAGGGAGGGTGAGAGGGATGCGGGCGTCTGCATGCACGAGAGAAAGTTAGCGCTAGCTAGCTACAAAGATAAGAGGATTGTGTGGGTGTAAAAGACGAATAGAGATCATACTTCATTATAAAAAGCGAATTCAGATATTTGAAGAATTTATCATAGTGTTTTAAACCGGCGCATGTGTGGATATATATAACGGTGATACACATGGTGTGGTTATGAACATGTTATAGTACATATAATATATTTTATCTCTACTCTTATAAAAATGGAGCTGTTGATGATGGTGCCATCCTGCAATATAGGCCGTCCGATTTATATCTGATGGATAGGAAGGAAACTATGGCAGTTTTGAAAAAAGATACCCACACCCCTCTCCATATTTGCAAATTAGGCCTCCCCTTGATCATGTTGATGTTCTGTGGAACGCATGGGCATCTTGCTAGTACTACGTATAACATATAGAACATTGATCATAATTTGGGCTAATGTGTGGCTTTTGCAGCTCAGGTCTAAATACTTTTCATAATGTAGGGGGCGGGGCAGGGCGCGGGGCACTATACTATGTGTGATAAACACGGTGTACACGTACGGAACATGGTTTAGATTTTGAATATATAGTTAGTACATCAAATGTACTATTATTTGGAATCAACATCAAGTGTATTCAAAAAATAGAATTCGAGTTCATGTAGTACACACAGTTCATATCTATCTCTATAGTAATCATGTGGTGTGTTATTAAGGTAATACACGAATGATGGTTGAAGTTGGCAACAATCATGATTGTAGATTCTTATTGAAATAGAGAAACAAATTCAAATTCAGTTCGAATTGCAGCGGTAGTATAGACATTTGGAATGCACTAAAATGTTGGTATGATTAGGTTACATGCATTATACAGCAAGCGAAAAAATTTAATTAGACATAACATGGATTCATACTACCGAATAGCATTTATTTGCACTAAATTGTTGGTATGAGTAGCTTTAAATAGCATTTTTATAGTAAAATGGGGCAAGACTCTCTCTCTTTGTGTGGTGTGAATAGTTTTATTTTTTTCGTTTTCTTTCTGGTTGAGGGAAGTGCGAATTGATTTGGTACGTACAAGTACAATATAACACGTTAGGCTTGTCCCTAAAATTCAACCCGTGCCTTGTTATATCCCGAAAATTCAGATATCATGCTCCCAAAACTGGCGCCTTCACAACCCGCGCCTTGCTATCCCAAAATTACAACGCGCGCGAAAACTCCCTCCTCCTGCCAAATCCCGACACACGAAACCCCCCTTCTAACCCTGAGCCGAAAGGGCCGCTAGTTCAAATCGGTGGGGGGTACTTTTGTAACACACCCTACAATTTGGACAAGCGCGTCCCTAAGTCATGGTTCACCCCCTCCCATCGCCTCCTTTTTGCCATTCGAAATCACAGGCCGCCATAACCTCTCCGCTCCAGCCGCGAAACCCCACCCTCCTCCATCCGCCACCTCACCGCTACCCAGCCGAAGCCTCTTCCCCGACGACGTCGTCTACCGCAACAGCTCGATGTCCCTCGTCCACCTCCCTGGATGAGGATCCGTCGTCCATCTCGTCATCCCGCCGGTTCAGCCGCCCTATCCTCCACCTCCAAGGAGCTGCTCCGACGATCGCCTCGTCTATCGCGGTTGCTCCATCCCCATAGCGTCGCCTTATCCTGCTCCACCGGAACCGCAGCATCCTCACCGACTCCTCGGACGAAGCCGAGGCCTACTCGGCGCCACCAAAGAGGTTGTACACTCATCACATCGCACCTTCTCCTTAGCTCGACCTCCCGGCGCCGACGGTGCTCCATCCCGCACCCCCAAGGAGCGGCTACCTTGAAGCCGGCGCCGCGGGCGACATCTCCATGGCGGCTCTCCCCCAGTGCGAGGCCCCTTCGGCAGCGGTGTCCATACCAGCCGGTTCTGCTGCTCCGGCTCTCGCTTGCTCGCTCACGCTGCTGCTGCTGCTCTGGCTCTCGCTCGCTCGCGCTGCTGCTGCTGCTCTCCCCCTCGCTCGTGCTGCTGCTCTGCTCCGATTTAGCTACACTTCAGTCAACTGAATCGACTTTTGGGTTAGTCGATTTTCAGGGGGTGGGGGCTCGACGGAGTTAAGGAAGAACCACCCGCAGCGGGGACGGGGGTTCGCCGGAGAGGTACCCCACTATCTATCTTAGGGTTTAGGGTGGGGCGGGGGGCCTATAGGGCTGGCCGGGGCGGCAGCGGACCGGCGGTGGGGAGTTGTTTCGGGGCGGCGAGGCGGCGCTGGGGCCGGTGGTTCGGCCGGTGGTGGCTGGCGGCTCAGGGGGTGCAGGTTGAAGATGAACTCCAGGCCCTCCCTAAACTACATGTCAAGTGCCTCTCTGCTACCATTGCGTTCAGTTTTGACAGTAACATTCAGATTACACAGTAAATTTTAGTTTCGATAGTTAAGTTCAGAGTTAACAGTTTTTACCTCATCTGTTGTAGTTAGGTGGTTTTTGGTGATGTAAATTTTACATCTATTTTACATCATCTATTGGAGATGCTACTAGAATCCCACTTGAGATTGATGATGTCTGTCTTGTGCTACTTCAGCCTTGACGTCTTACGGCTCACCGGGGCTGCTCCAACGACAGAATGATCCATCACAACAAAGCAGTGCCCTGGACGTCGTCTACAGATTCCTCAGATCTTCCTCCACACCTCTGACAGCCACCTCTGCCTCAACTGCTTCAGCGACCAACCCAATGATGCTGAGGTTGACACGGCTACGGCAAAGAGGTTGTACACTTGTTGCATCACTTATTACTATACATTCATGTCGATCCATTAGGGCTATTTTGTTTCAATGGAAAAACATAGAAATAGGGAATTTTCCAATGGCACTCCACTATTCAATTATTCATGCATTTTGTTGAAAGGAATGAAGCAAAACATCCACCTGGACCTACTTTTCAAAATCCTATGCATGAAAACAAGACCAAGTGCATTAGTGGCAGAATAACATTCTAACTGTACACGCTTTCATATGGTTTCACTTTATTTTGGCCATGTTTCTTTGCATTCCTCTGCTCTTCCAATTCCAGTAAACCAAACACTCAAGTTGACAGAAATCCTATGTTTACAAATGCTCTATTTACCATGTGCATTCCTATCCTACTCCGGTGTTTTTCCTATCCCTACGTTTTTAGAATCATGCAAGCCAAATGATCCCTTACAGAATTACTTCAGTTAAAGGTAGGTGTCGAAGGGAACTTTGTGTGGTTTGTCCTGCTCCTGCCGCGACGTCGTCCACCTCAACTGAGGTGCTCCATCGACACAAACATCCACCAAACTAGACATCACGACTCCTGACCGTCTTTCGCCGCCTTAGATCTCCTTCCCTGCCGCCGGCACCCACTGCAATGGCATCACCATCATCGACTCAGCAGATGAACCTGAGGAGTACACGGGTCCACAAGAGAGGTCGCACTCTTTTGTTTCTGCTTATGTTATGCATTGCTTAAAATTACCTGCTACTTTATCGTCCTGTTCACCTCTTGGACTCCAAGTCAGGTCCAAATTAATGTTCAAACTTGAGTTCTAAATTAGTTGTGGGTCACATATCGAGGAAGCAATGAATAGTATCTCTGTCTAATATCTGGTTCACCTAGGGTATGCCTATGTTGTTCATCTTGGGTGGGAAACAAATAGTAAAGCAATCATCATCTGTCTTTTTATTAAATTAAAGCAATCATCCGCCTGCTATCATTATTTTTGGATCCATCCACTGGTTGTTACCATCACTCTAAATTTCTGCATGCTCTCCTTACATAATCCCACCATATTTTTTTCGTATGCATGTCAGATATTGTACACAGTCATGCTGAACATGTAGAGAAAAATAGAAGAGTTTTGTGCAGCAATACAATGTCATGCAGACATCGCTCCATGGTGGGTTCAATGGCAAACCCTCCCCACCCCTCTCCAGATTGTAATCCAGAGGAAGATATATGTTCTGAGGCGGATTCAGACGCCGCTGACCACTCCTATTTACCCCCCAAGGTGTTTGCTCTACCTTGGCATGATGATGTTAGTCATATCATGCATATGTTGCCTTGAAGTGCCTACTTTTGACATCATATATGTCATCTGCTTAGTTTAGACATGTTCTGTAATGCCACCTGTTTAGTTTCTATATCATATATGGGAATTGTGCAATATCATGTCTTTTAGCCAGCCATAATATACGTGAAATGTGCAATGCCATCCTGTTTAACCAGGCATCATATATTTGAATGATATCTTGCCCATCCTTTTCTTCATTACATTTCCATTTGTCGACAATGTTTGTACATTAAACTACTCTTCCTGTGAATCAGCCATTTGGGTGGGAGATTGAAAAATCTGGAGTGAAAACAAGGCCTTCAGAGCAGACAGTGCTACCTGTCGAAGCAGATCTCTTGTTGGGTCCCGATAGCTCCTCAGAGATGGATTCAGAGACAGATGACCAGTCCTATTCCCCCACCGAGGTGTATGCTCTAACTTGGCACGGTTATACTGCTCATATCATGCATATGGTGTCTTGCATAGCATAGATTAGACATCATATACACAATATTCAACACCATGTTCTTAGTTCAGACATCATATCTAATGCCCTCTGTTTAGCATATAAATCATCCTGATTACTTTGATAACATGTAGGTGAATTATGTCATGCCATCTTGTTTAGTTATTCATCATATCTTTGAATTATGTTATGCTATGCTATCCAGTTTAGATAGACATCATATATGTGAAATTATGTCATGCTATCCGTTTTAGTTAAACAATATACATGTCAACTATTTCATGCCCTCTTTTTTCCACACTATCTATTGCATCTGTCTCTCATACAATGTCTATACATTCAACTATGTTTCCTGTTTATCAGCCATTTGAATTGGAGCGGGTGATGTCAGCATCTAGCGGACTAAAAACACGGTCTTCAAATAAAATAGTGCTACCTCTTGGTGGAGATAGCACCCTGGTTGTACATGCACAAGAACCAGCCCTACCACACATAACCCAAACTCTGGCACATTGTACCCCTACTACCATGGACAGAGAACCAGCTTCACCCAATCTAACTCCAACCCTAGCAGATAGTAACCCAGTTCCTGTTGACACAGCACCATCTCCACCACAGAGCTCCCAAACAAGAGCAGTTAGTAAGGCAGCTGCAATGCGCAAAGGGCCAGTACTACCACGGCGAACCCCAACTCCACCAGTTAGTACGCCTATTCCTGTGGAGGAAGCACAACCAGCTAGTCATAGTTTAGCATCTATCGCATTTTATGTTGTTAAATTGTATGTGCATATCTTCCCATCTTGGAAATATTATACTAAAGATGAAGGAAAATGCCAGTTGTAGGTGTTTGTCCAGGAGTTATGTGTAAGTAATGTTATTCATGGCAATTACTTTGCTTTGTCCCATACATCCTACCTCCATGATGGTTATAATACAGCAAATTTTCCCATTTTTCTCTATAGAGAAGGACCGATTTGGAAACTCAGGATGAGGTAACCTGTGCTAATACCTCTGCTATCTTCAAGAATGCTTGGTGGCAGTATCGGAATTACCTGAAGAAAACGTACTTCACCGGCAAAGAAACTCATCAAATTCCCTTACGTTCTCCTGAGACACATTTACTGGACGATGACTGGGAACGCCTTGTTCTGTATTGGTCCCGAACCAAGAATGTGGTAAGGTCTATACGTTCATTTTCTATTTTAAGTACTATATTCTTGCGTCTTACTGTACTATGTTCATGTAGAACAAGTGCCTAAACCTGAAGAACAACTATTCTAATTTCAGATTACATTGCTATCATAGTTCAAAAAAGCGCTAGGCGTTAATTGTGCGTTTTGCCACTGCCTTGTGCTTTACTGACCAAAGCGCATGCTTATGCGCAGTTATGCATAGATTAAGCGTAGTTATGCGCAATGCGTTTCGCCAATGCCTAGAGCCTAGGCGCGCTTAAGCGCTCACTTAGGCGCGCCTTTTTTAACTATGATTGCTATCGGGCATACTGCTTTGCTCTTGTATCACTATATTTACTCATACAAACTTATTTTTAAATTGAAGGATCCAATCGAAACTTCAATGGCACAGCAGGTATGTTCACGCATGTTTCTTTAACAGGCTTGCTCTTATCAATAGCTCTGTTGATTTCAATTTCAATTGTGTATACAATTGAGTTCTCATATCATGCACATTACTAGCATCACAACAGAGCCAACAGTGTTGTTGTACATGTAGTCCCGTGGTACCCATCTGAAATCTTGTTGTGTCGTGTAGTTTCCCACGCTTTGTATTCTTTCACTGCTGCTTTGTCTTGAACTGATATGATTTGAACCGTGTCTCTATTTCGACTTGGCAAGACAATAAAGTGACCATATGACATAGATATATGTTTGTTTGATGTTATTATGTACTAGTACTTGGCAATAGAAGACTTGGTAGTTTAATCCTGTCCACCTTACTAATGAACTGGTTCACCGAAATGAGTTTCATATACTAGTACATGCTAAACTGTTATGTGTTTGCTTGTTTCTTCTTTTAAAATGCTAACAGAATATTGGGGAAGATTGCCTTATTAAGCAATGGTAAAGGAAGTAATGCAGATAAGGTTCGGGATAGTGACACATCCTTGTTGGTCTCCAACAAAGCTGATAAAACAGCTAAGGAAGACTATCTCGAAGACAGTGAGACAACCCCAAAGTCATGTCTTGGTTTAGTGTTGGAGTTACTGGCCACTACCGCTTGCACAAGCTATTCAAACTCACTGTCTGAATCAGTTCAGTTTCTTGAGTCTCAACTACAAGCTGAAAGACATCGATCAGCTGTGCTGCGACAAGAAGCGGAAGGACTGCGGAAGTCCCTGGAGCATTCAGATGCATACTTTCTGGTGCAACAGCAAGCGTTGGAGGATTTTAGCGCCAAACAGGACAAAGCTAATAAGCTTGCTAAGCTTATTGCCACCATGGTGGAGACCACGTTTCTTGAGCTCTTCTGAAGTTGTTTCAGTTATGCTCTTGTTTTGCTGCCGCGTTTATTTGCACTGGTGGCCAATTTTGACGGCCAGTGTATGTAATATGCTGCTTTGTTCCCTATATTTGCACTGGTGGCGAACTTTGATGCCCAGTGGATGTAATATGTGTAATAGCGGTAATAGAAGAAGAAGAAGAAGAAGAAGAGAAGAGGAACAAGAAGAAGAAAAGAAGAGGAAGAAGAAGAAAACGACACCCCGACACGACACCCCGACACCCTGACCCCGACACAACACCCCCGACCCCGACGCGACACCCCCGAGCCCTG
>NC_057814.1:157112927-157140265 GCF_018294505.1 Triticum aestivum
CGACCCCGACATAACACCCCGAACCCCGACACCCCGACCCTCGACACCTCTTCAGCCTCCTGGTGACAGAAAAGGTTCTCTTCAGCCTTCCAGAGGCCGACGGGGTCATATGTTTGTGAATTATGAGTTAGGTCCTATATTTTTCGATTTTGTTATAAAAAATCATATTTGTGTTGATCAAGTGGTTTTAGTGTGCAGTTGTTCCGTTGTTGCGAGGGTCTGGTGTTCGACGACCTCCCCGTGCGTTGGACGAGCTCTGCCCCTGCGTTCGTGGGTGAGCTCAATGACATCTCCTCCTCCCCCCTTCATTTGCTCTATTCTGGTCTTTGTCCCGATGAAACTTGCTAGCTATAGGTGTCTTCAATCATCAGTATGCGTGACCACTATGTGTCTCCCGTTCGAAAGGGTTACATCTATAAATATGCATGCATTTTCATATTTATAACCATGATCCTTTTGAATTGTCCAACGTTATCCATGGACAGCCCGAGTATGTGTAGATTGGGTTCGTTTTCCCATATGCTCTGCTCCGGATCCGATGCAGAATTTCGTCAGTGCCTCCCCGTTGTTCTCCAGGTACACATCCTCTTTGCTTATTGCCGAGACGTGTATTAGGAGAACAGCAGGGAGGTGCTGCCAAAATTTTGCGTCGGATCCAGAGTAGAGCATGGGAAAACAAACCCAATCTACACATACTCAGGTGGGATTAGGACCTATCTTTACCTATTAGCGTCTAGGTTGCATGGACATAATAAAACTGACAAACTCCATTAACTGATGGATATGGTTTGCTGAATTATGTATATATTTCTTGTGTTTCCAGTAGCTACGCAATATGAGTGATCGTGCGTGGATGTACACCGGTCACACTAGTCAGCAAGACATGACCGAGGAATGGTTAAAAAGACCAAGGGGTTTGTGAGAGCCGCATTTGCAAATGGCCAGAGAAAAAGCTGGTGCCCCTGTGTCCGGTGCGACAACTATCATAGGAGGAACGAGCTTGAAATGAGTAAACACCTACAGAAGTTTGGTTTTACGCCTGGTTATACGGTCTGGACATTTCATGATGGGTCTGCCCAACGTGCCAGAGCAGAGGTGGTTCGTCGTCGCATCGACGAGCATGGTACCGGGATGGAAGACATGGTGCAAGACTTTGATGATGCTTGGGACTCGGACGATGAGATGGAGGAATCTGCAAAGATCTTCAATGAAATGTTGGAGTCTTCAAAACATCCTCTCCACGAGCACACTGAGCTATGTCAGCTGGATACCATCTCACAAATAATGGCTCTGAAGGCTCAATTCAACTTGGGCAGAGAATGCTACGACGCAATGATGACAATATTTGGACGTTTTCTACCCAAAGGCCATGTACTACCTGCATACCTGTACCAGTCAGACAAAATCCTCCGTTCTCTTAAGATGCCCTATGAGAAGATACATCCCTGTGAGAAAGGATGTGCCTTATTTAGGCTTCAGTATGCGGACTTGAACTATTGTCCCATTTCACTAGTGCAGAACCGGGCTTTAGCGCCGGTTCGTAAGGGCCTTTAGTGCCGGTTCTACAACCGGCACTAAAGAGTGGAGACTAAAGGCCCCCCCTTTACTACAGGTTCAGCACGAACCGGCGCTAAAGTGCCACCACGTGGCACGAGCCAGGCCCGGGTGCTGGTAGACCATTAGTACCGGTTGGTAGCACCAACCGGTACTAAATGTTTGGGGGGGTTTTGGTTTTAATTTTTATTTTTTCATTAATTGTGTGTTTTCCATTTAATTCTTTTTTGTTTGCTGGTATTTTACGATACTACATATTGTACACGTTATGCATATATATAAATAGATTTTCTCGTAGAACCGATCATATATATATATATAATCGAATGTCTCACAACCACCATTAATTATTCACACATACACATGTATATGTATATATATATAATTTCTCCTACATGTTGTGTGAATAGATATCGATAATGGTGTAAAAGTTTGTGAATAGTTTCTGACAAACGTACCCAGTCCTGTCTATCAGATCTGCTCCTTTCGGATGCCATCATGCGAATGTTCTCGCAAACGTAGAATGCACACAGATCGGTCCCCGGTGCCTGCTTCAGGGCCTTTATGAGAATTGAATTTAATCAGGTAATAATTAATCAAGCATGATAATTAATTAATGGTATTGAAATAAGAATTAAAGAGATGGTAGCTAGCTAGCTAGTACTACTTAATTACTTACCTTGGGTCGATACCAAAATAGCTTTTCTTGCCATTTTCCTGGAGTCACCTTGATGAACTTTGCCCAAGCCCTGCCCGCCGGCAAAGAAAATTAATAAAGGGGTTATTAAATAGTTCATATCAGGAAATGACGAACTAAATAGGCCGAGATATAGTTAATAATGATTGAAATTACATGTTGACTATCCCCTTCACGATGTTGTAGTCACTTTCTTTTTTAAGTAGTGAGTCCAGTACTTCAACTTTTCCTTCGTCAACTTTAATGTCTAACAAGATCCAGTGGTACATGCATGCGCATACGTTTGCATGTATAAATTAAGTGGGCATGTGCATAACACTAATCAACTAACCGTAAACCCTATACACTTATTAACATCTAGCTAGTAAGCAAAAACAGAATTTGTAGTACAAGACAGTGTGACTCACTCGAAGTTGTAAGGAAGTAGTATATCTTCATTGCTACTGAGGCACTTCAAGAACTCTAGCATTTTATTCTCTACATCTTGTCTATACCATTCCAATTTCCATGTGTATTCATTAACGGTATTTGGGTCAATGAACCCAATGCCATAGCGTCCATCTTTTTTCATTTCATAGATCTTCATCCTGCATAATACCACAGAAAAGAATATAGTGAGGATAATTACAGGTAATGATCGATCAATGAGCACTAAAAATAGCTTGATACTTAAATTACAGAAAGAAATCACTTACATACAATAGCAACTGACGAGAGATTTCACCATGAATAACTGAAATAGTTCTGAATACTCAACGGACACAGCTAGCTTATGGAAGTAATGATCTTCCTCGACTTTCACCATGAGGGACTCTCGATTGGAAATCTTGGTAATGTCCATGTACCATTGATGAAATTCATATATTCTCGTTGGGAGGTTCTTGACCTCGTCTGGCTTGACCAAAGGTTGGCCCCGGGCATATTTCCGTTTTATTTCCTCCTCTCTAAGAGGAGACATGGGCTTGATATCGAGGAGTTGTCCAATAGTGATCTTGAGCATTTCAGCCTGCATTTTATGCTCCTCGGTTATTACCACATCGCCCAGCTGGGGAACGTTAACGGTTTGCCCACAATAATATTGGGCGCGCATACTATCATGTGTTGTTGGCACAACAAGCGTTGCGCCGCCTGTTCTCCCAGCCGGGGAACGGTTTTCCCGCATTTTTTGACAGCTTCTTGTTGGCTCGAGCTTGAGCTCGCTTCCTTCTTTAGTCGTGCTTGATGTAGCTTCCTGAGTTGGCTCCCATAGTCTGAGTCAACAGGCTTGGGAGCTGGTTTTCTTGCCATATGAATAAAGTGGTCCATAACTTTCTTAGGCACTTTCTCCCTAGGCGGTGGTGCCGGTTTCGGTCCAAAATGGGCGTCCACTTGGGCCCGCACTATGGCTGTGTTTTGCACCTCGGTCATGTCGTAAGGCCTCTGAGGAAGAGGAGCGAGGCTTGGACCATATTTATATCGCTTGTCTCCGCCTGTACTTCCTGTACTACCTCGACTCGTACCGCTACGCACCATAGCTGCGGCGTGTCTCTTCTGCGATTGCTGAGGCGGCGGAGACGGCTGACGTGGCTGAGTTGGAGCAGGAGGAGTGGCCTGACACTGTGCCGGACTTGAAGAAGGAGGTGTGGCCTAACACGGTGTCGGACTTGAAACAGGAGGAGTGGCCTGACGCTGTGCCGGACTTGAAGTAGGAGTCTGCTCACGCGTTCGTGGACTTGGAGGCGGGAGTCTGGTGACACGGTGGCGGACTTCGAGGAGGAGTCGGCTCACGCGTTCGTGCACTTGGAGGAGTGGAAGTCTGCTGACTCGGTGGCGGACTTCGAGGAGGAGTCCGCAGACGCGGTGTCGGTGGACTTCGAAAGACGATACAATCCTTTCTCCATAGGATGATACGATATATGGCCTCTCCCAGTGTGTGCTCGTCGTCACCTCCAGGAATGTCAAGTTGTAGCCCCGAATATGGGTCCACCACCTCATCAACCAAGACACGAGCATAGCCCGCTGGAATCGGGTTGCAATGGAAGGTTGCTTCGGGGGTGATTGTAAAAGCAACGGCGTCCGCCACCTTCATGGATATGTTATTCCTTTTGAAGTGTAGCTCACAGTTAGTGTTCTCTATGATGTCATCCACAGGGTATGTATCCAGAAGTGCGTCGCCCGGGGTGGAACCAACGCTGCTTCTTGGCATGGATGGGACGGTGCTATCCAATGCTGGACGATCATTTGCTTGCTGTTGCCGCTGCTGAGACCCCCTTTCCTGGCTAAGTGAGTCGATCTGCTGCTGCTGCTGGAATTTGAGTGCCAAGTCCGCGTGCCTTGCTTCTAGACCTTGAAGGCATTCTGCGTCCTGCTTCCTCTGCTCCTCCTCCAGCTTCCTCTTCTTCTCCTCCTCCATCTTCCTTCTTGCACGGGTCCTGTAGTCGCCGTTCCATTCCGAAAAGCCCTCATACCAGGGAATAACGCCCTTGCCTCGTGTTCTTCCTGGGTGTTCAGGATTTCCCAGGGTGCGCGTAAGCTCGTCGTTCTCTCTGTTGGGCGTGAACACCCCCTTTCGAGCATCTTCTATTGCGTCAAGTAACTTTTGTTCGGCTCCTTTTAGACTTGCCTTCTTCGAAACCAGGCCTGTGTTCGGGTCCAATGCCCCCCATGCGCATAGAACCAAGTTCTGCACCTTGGGGGCCAGCACCTAGTAACCGGAGTGACCCATGCATCCTCCATCTCTTGCTCAGACTTATCCCACTTAGGCATTGCCACCGCGTAGCCACCTGGCCCCAGCCAATGGAACTGCGTCTTTTTTGCGGCATTGGCCTTGTTTTTTCTCAACCGTTCCTTAGATAATTCTGATTCCTTAAATTTCACAAAAGCGGGCCAGTGTTCTCTTTGCTTCTCCAGTGTTCCCTTGAATTCTGGAGTCTTCCTTTCTGCAGCGAGGTAGTTGGCCCATGCAGTTTTCTTGTGGGTGTTGAATGCAATTGCCATCTTCTTAAGAGCAGCGTCCTTGACTTTCTGCACATCTGCATCAGCGAAATAATCTGGTAGGGTGAAATGTTCCATCAGAGATTCCCAAAGATTTTGTTTTGCTCTGTCATCGACCCAAGTAACATCTGGGCGTTTAGTTTTTGGCTCTTTCCATTCTTGAATGGAGATCGGGAGTTGGTCCTTCACAAGAACTCCGCACTGATGAGTCCACTTGTTTGCAATGTTCTTAGGCGTGAGGGGTTCGCCATTAGCTTTGATGGAGTCGATGTTGTACTTTACACCCTCCTTCAACTTTTTGCCCGGGCCTCGCTTTGTCCTGCTGTCTGTAGAAGCAGATTTGCTCGATCCGGAGGGCTGAAAGAAGAAAGATTGATTCGTTAATATATCTTCAAATCAAAAAAAAACATGTGATGATCACCAGATGCCTGCTTATATAAATATATCTCGCCGGTAGTCTTTGTTATTTCAAGATCAACATTGTCTGTGTCATCATAAACATTGTCTGCGTCATCATAATCATAATCATAGTTCATGACTTCATCAGCTCAGTCGTCGAGATCGAATATCTTATCATCACCCTCCCCAGTATTGTTCCGATATTGGGAGCCGTCATCTATTTCATTCAGATCATCTAGCCTGCGAGGGCTGCGTATGATCTCGAACAATTCCTCTTCTCTCTCTCTGCCGGTATTGACCGCCATAGCTTTTACTTAACTAATACAGAAGAAATATAAAACAATTTAGTATTCAAATTATAATGCATGGATGCAATCAATAAGGAAAAACTGAATCATATAGTACATAATATGCATCGTCTCGAATGATATATAATCTCGAGTACATCGTCTCGAACAATATATATAATCTCGAATACATCGTCTCGAATATTATATATCGAATACATCACTGGCTAGGTAGCTAATAAAGATCGAATACTACAGAAGAATCTAGGCCACTCGCGGTTCCTGGGGCGCGAGCGGTGGACACCCAAAGAGAAGGAACCATCACAGGATCATATCTCCGGTCATCTGCCCAAAGAACCTGCCAGGTATTGGAGAACCTGGCGTCCATAGCAGCCATGTAGCGATGGATGTGCTCGTCCTCCTCCCTGACACGGAGACGCACCACCTCCGGCAGGGCCGGCTCCCTCTGCACCGAATGTGGCCCACGCGAACACCACCAAAGGAGATCAGGGTCGACAACGGGACCCGAGGCCGGGTTCCTCACCAAGCGGCGCACCCCTCCAGGTAGCACCTCCCAGTGCCAGCCCGGCGAAGCCCAGTCCCGGACATGGGTCAGCCGGACGTCGTCACGAACGGGTCGACGGCGAGGATGCGGGCCGGGCATCGTCGAGAACAAATACTATATGCCCGCAAAAAGTAACATTTTTTAAATGATTGGACTGTGATAACTAAAATTCTATATGCAAATTCTAACAACTTGACATTAATCTAATTCATCTAGCTAAAATTAATTCTAAAATTTCTAACATTTCTATATATATAACTAACATTTCTATAACATTTCTAATATTTCTATAACTAAAAAACAGAAAAATTGCTAACATTTCTATAAATATTTCTATAACTAAAAAACAGAAAAATTTATAACATTTCTATATAACTAACATTTCTGTAACATTTCTAATATTTCTATAACTAAAAAACAGAAAAACTTCTAACATTTCTATAACTAAAAAACAGAAAATTCTATAACTAAAAAACTAAAAAGCAATGTGTGTGTGTGGACATGGTGGCCGGGCAGGAGCTCACCGGCGAGGCGCTGCAACGGGGGCGGCGACGGGGACGGAGACGGGCAGTGACGACGGGGATGAGGACGGGGTGGCGACAACGGGGACGGGCCGGGCGGGGACGACGGGACGACGCGGCGGGGCGCGGTGACGGGGCGGGGCGCGGGGACGAGGACGATGGGGACGGGGACGGCCGGGCCGGCGACAGCGACGGGTACGGCGACGGACGTCGACGGGGACGGCGACAGACGGCGACACGGACGGCGACGGGGGCGGCGGCGACGGGGCAGAGGGAGAGATGGGAAACTGAAAAAAAATTTGAAGTGTTTTCTTATATAGAACACACCTTTAGTATCGGTTGAAGCCACCAACCGGTACTAAAGGTCTGTTTTGGCCAGGCCAAGCGGCGGGAAGCGCCCCCCTTTAGTACCGGGTGGTGGCACCAACCGGTACTAAAGACCCCCCTTTAGTCCCACCTCGCTAGTTGAGGAGCGCCAAGACCAGTTTATAAGCCCCGGCGCGGGCACTGCATTGAGCTCCTCTCAAAAGCAGACCTTCTGGGCCTACCTCTCCTACTCTGCATGTGGGCCTACTGGGCTTGCGGGCCTGCATCCTGGCCGAACTACTGGGCTTGCGGGCCTGCATCGTTTATGAAGTGCCGCCACGCGTTACACCACCTCCCCCCAATGAAGAGGATTATGAACCTCACATTAACCCAGACACATATGAAGGAGAATTCTTCCAAGAAACACGTCTTTCCAAAAAACGTTTCAAGAACCGCTCTACGTCACCAGAACATTGAAGTAGACAACGACAGTGAATCCAAGTTCACCCCTGAGCCGGAACAAGAAGAGCCGGAACAAGAAGAGCCGGAACAAGAAGAGGTTACTGCTGCGGATGACCTGTCAATGCTTGACCGATTACATAAAGGAGGCCTTCCACATGTTGATGCATTTATTGATGATGATGATGAGCATGTCATTACTGATAGTGTTGATGAAGATCCATTTATTGATCTCGAAGCATATATAGACGATGAAGAGTAATATTAGTAATGTCAGGTATTCAATTATTAATCTGTACATATATATATATATATATATTTTTATTATGTTCATGATGATGCTACACTTAAATTATATACATATTATTCATGTCAGGTATGCAAATTTTTTTATGTTGTACTAATTTCGTTTACTCTTTGCCATTGCAGGTGTTGACAGATGGTGGGCACAGGTCGAGAGCGTTCTGAGCCTCCTTCCTTGGTGCGTGCTAGGAGGGGTGCTTGCATTCCACCCCAGCACCGCCGGAGAGCGCTGGTAGACAGTATGCAGACACCACAGGCGGGCCCTTCTTCTTCTGCTGGGAGAGGTCGAGGGAGGACGAAAAGGGGTGCTAGAGCTGGACGTGGCGGCGAGAGAGGTAGGAAGGTTGCTATGCCTTCCTTGCCGCCACCCCCAGCTGATTCACCCGACCACAGGACTGCTCCGTCTGAGGTGGGCCCGTCTGACATGGACCCATCTCGGACTCCGGTCCACGAGCCTCGGACCGACGAGTCTCGAGCCGACGAGCCTTCGCCCCATGAGATTCCGGTCCCAGAGTCTCCGTCCCACGAGACTCCGGAGGCTAGTGGCCATGCTGATGGTGGAGACAACAACTTTTCTGATGATAGCTATAGCGAGGGCGATCTGGTTGAGGGGGGCAAGAAGGTTTAATGGGGAGAAGTAAGTGCATTTACTCTTTTTTAACCATTTGCCTTCATGTTTCTTCAAATTAATATCTAGTGTGTTGGCCTTGTCATACTGCAGGGGTTGGACACACGCATGTGGTGTCCGCAGGCCCAACCAGGTCCTTGGTGTGCTTTGTCGGCAAAACTTCCCGGGGTGGGTTAGGTTGCCCGGTGAGGGTCAGGCTCCACAACTAGCACTTAGCTGGGAGCTGTACTTGGCTTCCCCGACCCCGCCGGAGGAGAGGGTCAACAGTGTCTTGTGGGAGACGGTGGCCGACATTGTGATCCGGATGTTTTGGGTAATTTCTCCTTTACAGAATTAAAAATCAACAGTACCTAGTGATTGTACTAATTAGTGTTGTCTTGTTTGGTTGCAGACCTTCTACTGGTGTCTTGAGGAACACGAGGCGGACGCGGCTATGTTTGTTGAAGCCGAGTGCAAGCGCCTACTTCAGAACTTACGACACGAGGCTCGGGTGGAGGCTGTTCGAGACTACTACGCCTCGACTAACATTAAGAGGTCCAAGACGAAGTTCCGAGGCAAGTTTCTGAGTAAGGAGAAGTACATGAAGGTAATTACCTATTCTTAAGGCCTTGTACTTAGTTTCCTTGATTTGATTCGTAGGCGTAGCGCTGAAATTTCTCTTGACTAACTTAGGTGCCCCCAAGATGGTGTGCGGATAGGATGGACTGTTGGGAGGCGTTGGTGGATGAGTGGTGCTCTCCCCAATGGCTATCCGTCCACAACAAGGCCAAGGATAAGCGTTCCCAAATGCAAGGTGTGCCACACCATCAAGGGAGCTCCAACCTGTTTGAGTACGAGGATAACTGGGTATGTTGTTTGCTTCATGATTCATGAATTTCATTCTTCATGCTAGCTTGAGCCCTTAACTAATATTGTGTTCCTCTCTTTTAGGCGCGACACAACAAGAAGGAGGTGACATGGGTGTTCGACCTCTATGCCATGGCCCATACAACCCCGTACAAGAAGGCCAAGGCATTCTCTGAGTCTGACCTCGATCATCCAAAGAGCTTCACCAATATCTCCTCCCACCACAAGCTCGTGAGGTACAGAGACATTGGGAAGACGAGGAAAGGGGAGGACTTTAACCCGAGCCAGAGTCCTTTTGATCTAGAGCTCGTGATGATATCTGGTGACGGGAGGTACCATGGCTCGGTAGCCATTGGGGATGGACTGATACATTGTCCTAGAACTCTCCCGGAGATCAAGAAGTGCCAGACGAGCTCCGATCCTGAGATAAGGCCTCGTCCACGACCAATGGAGCTCGCCATCGAGGCTAGGGCCCAGGAGCTTCTGGCGGAGGCAAACAGGCAGGCGGCGGAGAGGGAGAGGGACATGGAGGAGAGGATGGCTAGGCTGTTGGAGGAGGAGAGGAACCGGAAAGACGCGTCTCACCGGGCCCTATACGAGCTCCTCGTGGTAAGTTTCTCCTGCATATTAGCAATATCATGCACCTAATGTTCGTTTCATTACTAACTAATATGACTGACTCGTGAAAACAAAATGTGCAGTCCGTGTGCCAGAGCAACGGTCAGACCCCTCCGCCGATGCCCCAGATTGGTATAGCGCCCATGGTGAGTTTCATTTGAATGGTCATTAGTTACTAGTAATCACATTTGAGTTGCATCATGCTAACGAGACATTACAAATGATCTTTGGTGTAGCATGCCCCCCGACAAGCATCGACCGATCCTTCTCCGTCTGCCACTGGTGCAACCCCGACCAGTCCTTCACCTCCGTGATGATGGTAAGTTTTCCCAAGTGTTTTGCTTAAAAATGCATACTTAGCTTAATAAATGACCTATTTAGCTCCAAAATGACCTATACTTAGCTTATTTTCCTCGAAAATGACATAATAACCTTACTTAGCTCCAAAATGACATATTTTACCTAGGATAGCTATAAAATGACCTATACTTAGCATTTTTCTTGTAAAATGATTTAATATGCTTAGTTAGCTAAAAAATGGCATAACTACCTAGGATAACTCAATAATGATCTATACTTAGCTTATCTAGTTCATTTATGACATAATTAGCTTACTTAGGTGAAACATGGCATAATAACCTTGGTTTAGCTCCAAACTGTCATATAATTAGTTTATTTTCCTCCAAAATGACAAAATAACCTTACCTAGCTCCAAAATGACCGATTCTAACTAGGATAGCTCTAAAATGACCTACACTTACCATTTTGTCATCCAAAATGAATAAATATGCTTAGTTAGCTCAAAAATGGCATAACTACCTAGGTTAGCTCAAAAAATGACCTATACTTAGCTTATTTAGTTCATTTATGACATACTTAGGTAAAAATGGCATAATAACCTTGGTTTAGCTCCAAAATGAGAAAATAACCTTACCTAACTCTAAAATGACCGATTTTAACTAGGATAGCTCTAAAATGACCTACACTTACCATTTTGTCCTCCAAAATGAATAAATATGCTTAGTTAGCTCAAAAATGGCATAACTACCTAGGTTAGCTCAAAAATGACCTATACTTAGCTTCTTTAGTTCGTTTATGACATACTTAGCATACTTTGGTAAAAAATGGCATAATAACCTTGGTTTAGCTCCAAAATGACAAAATAACCATACCTAGATCCAAAATGACCGATTTTAACTAGGATAGCTCTAAAATGACCTACACTTACCATTTTGTCCTCCAAAATGAATAAATATGCTTAGTTAGCTCAAAATGGCATAACTACCTAGGTTAGCTAAAAAAGACCTATACTTAGCTTCTTTAGTTCATTTATGACATACTTAGCATACTTAGGTAAAAATGGCATAATAATCTTGGTTACCTCCAAAATGACATATACTTAGCTTATTTTCCTAGAAAATGACATAATAACCTTACTTACCTCCAAAATGACCTATTTACCTAGCTTAGCTCTAAAATGACCTACACTTAGCATATTTTCCTGCAAAATGACTTAATATGCTTAGTTAGCTAAAAATGGCATAATTACCTAGGTTACCTTAGTTAGAAGAAGATAAAGAAGAGGAGAAAAAGAAAGAGAACAAAAATTCTTCTTCTTCTTCTTCTAACTTTCTTATTTCCCAATTTGCAGATTTGCTTTAGATCACGGAAGCTTGCGTTCATGGAGTCTACTCTTCTCCTTGTCATTCCTTTTTGTTTTGATTTTGTAGGATGAACAATGTGAAACTTGCTACCTATATATGTATGTATGGATGAAACCATTGTATGCTTATTGTTGGATATATGTTGGCTATATATATGTTGGATATGGACTTTTGAGTTGGTATGTATATGTGTTGGATGATCATATCCATATGGCAGGGATATGTATGCCTGTTGAAAGTATTTTTGAATTTATATATATATATATATATCTGTGAAATTGATTGAATTTAAGAAAAAACAGGGGCAATACAGGCACTTTGCCGTCTGCTGGCAGACGGCAAAGAGTTCTGTCGTCTGCCAGCAAACGGCGAAGCTGCCACGTGGCAGCTACGTGTGCAACCTCGGGGCACTGGGCTGGCCTATTTGATTGCTTTGCCGTCTGCTGGCAGACGGCAAAGATGCAAATGTCTTTGCCGTCTGCGAGCAGACGGCAAAGCACGCCACATGGCAGCTACCTGGTGGCAACTGAGCTAGCCTATTTGGTTGCTTTGCCGTCTACTGGTAGACGGCAAAGATGCAAATGCCTTTGCCGTCTATCAGCATACGGCAAAGCACGCCGTTAACCCCTTAACAGAGCTAACCCTAACATGTGTCGTCCATGCCCTGTGTCGTCCGCTGGCAGACGACAAAGACCTTTGCACCTTCGCCGTCTGCCAGTAGACGACAAAGTGCCCTTTGCCGTAGTTCGTTTAGCGGGACGTGGTGTCGTCTGCTGGCTGACAGCAAAGGCCTTTGCCATCCGCCAGGCATGCCTTTGCCGTCAGCCATGGCAGATGACAAAGTGCCTGATTCCTGTAGTGTTTTCTTTCTTGCTATGATCTTGAGGGAATGAAATAAAGAATAAAAATAAATAAAAAGATCATATAATGATCTTATGGATAGTGATGACTTCACATATAAAGAGTATGATGAATAAAAGTTGTTGAGAGTTGACAAACATAGTTTTGGTCATTGTTGCAATTAGTAGGAAGTATTAAAGAAAGAGAGGCTTCACATATAAATATACTATGTTGGACATCTTTTGTAATTGTGAGCACTCATTAAAATATGACATGCCAAAAGGTTGATGTTGGACAAGGAAGACAACATAATGGGTTATGTTTTCTTATATTCGAATAGAAGTTATATTGTCATGGATACTTCAACATGTTGAGCTTGCTTTTCCCTCTTATGCTAGCCAAATCCTTTGCACCAAGTAGAGATACTACTTGTGCTTCCAAACATCCCATAAAACAGTTTTGCCATGAGAGTCCACCATACCTACCTATGGACTGAGTAAGATCCTTCAAGTAAGTTGTCATTGGTGCAAACTATAAAAATTGCTCTCTAAATATGTATGATCTTTTAGTGTGGAGAAAATAAGCTTTATACAAACTTGTGATATGGAAGAAATAAAAGCGACAGACTCGATAATAAAGTTCTTTATCACAAACGGCAATATAAAGTGACATTCTTTTGCATTAAGATTTTGTGCATCCAACTATAAAAGCGCATGGCAACCTCTACTTCCCTCTGTGAAGGGCCTATCTTTTACTTTTATTTTCTACCCTTATACAAGAGTCATGGTGATCTTCACCGTTCCTTTTTACACTTTTTCTTTTTGGCAAGCACTATGTGTTAGGGAAAGATCCAGATATATATATCAACTCGGATGTAGGTTATCATAAAGTATTATTGTTGATGTTACCCTTGAGGTAAAAGGTTGGGAGGTGAAACTATAAGCCCACATCTTTCTCTGTGTCCGACTGAAACTTTGAACTCATAAGTATCACGTGAGTGTTAGAAATTGTGAAAGATTAAATGATAGTTGAGTATGTGGACTTGTTGAAAAGCTCTTCAATTGACTCTTTCCGATGTTATGATAAATTACAATTGCTCCAATGGCTGAGATCATAGTTTTTTAGTTTTCAATGAAGTTTCTGATTCATACTTTACCTTGTGAACGAATTTCTACTTTGACATAAGAAATTATATGAAAATATATGTTGTTCTAAATATGATCGTCATGCCCTCATGTCTGTATTTTATTTTATCGACACCTCTATCTCTAAACATGTGGACATATTTTTCAATTTCGGCTTTTGCTTGAGGACAAGCGAGGTCTAAGCTTGGGGGAGTTGATACGTCCATTTTGCATCATGCTTTTATATTGATATTTATTGCATTATGGGCTGTTATTACACATTATAGCACAATACTTATGCCTTTTCTCTCTTATTTTACAAGGTTTACATGAAGAGGGAGAATGCCGACAGTTGGAATTCTGGACTGGAAAAGGAGCAAATCTGAGAGACCTATTCTGCACAACTTCAAAAGTCATGAAACTTCACGGAGAGTTATTTTGGAATATATAAAAATTATTGGGCGAAGAAACCACCAGAGGGGACCCACCAGGCATCCACAAGGGTGGGGGTGCACCCTACCCCCTGGGCGTGCCCCCTGCCTTGTGGGCCTGGCAGCCCTCCGTTTCCCATCTTCTGCAATATGAAGGGTTTTTACCTGGAAAAAATCAAGAGGAATCTTTCGGGACGAAGCGCCGCCGTCTTGAGGCGGAACTTGGGCAGAACCAATCTAGTGCTCCGGCGGATCTGTTCTGCCAGGGAAACTTCCCTCCCTGATGGGGAAATCGAAGCCATCGTCATCATCGACGATCCTCTCATCGACAGGGGGTCAATCTCCATCAACATCTTCACCAGCACCATCTCCTCTCGAACCCTATTTCATCTCTTGTATCCGATCTTTGTCTCAAAACCTCAGATTGGTACCTGTGGGTTGCTAGTAGTGTTGATTACTCCTTGTAGTTGATGCTAGTTGGTTTATTCGGTGGAAAATCATATGTTCAGATCCTTAATGCTATTCAATACTCCTCTGATTATGAACATGAATAAGCTTTGTGAGTAGGTATGTTTGTTCCTGAGGACATGGGAGAAGTCTTGTTATAAGTAATCATTTGAATTTGGTATTCGTTCGATATTTTGATGAGATGTATGTTGTATTTCCTCTAGTGGTGTTATGTGAACGTTGACTACATGAAACTTCACCATTGTTTGGGCCTAGGGGAAGGCATTGGGAAGTAATAAGTAGATGATGGGTTGCTAGAGTGATTGAAGCTTAAACCCTTGTTTATGCGTTGCTTCGTAACGGGCTGATTTGGATCCATATGTTTCATGCTATGGTTAGATTTATCTTAATTCTTCTTTCGTAGTTGTGGATGCTTGCGAGAGGGGTTAATCATAAGTGGGAGGCTTGTCCAAGGAAGGACAGCACCCAAGCACCGGTCTACTGACATATCAAATTATCAAAGTAACGAACGCGAATCATATGAGCATGATGAAAACTAGCTTGACAGTAATTCCCATGTGTCCTCAGGAGCGCTTTGCTTTATATAATAGTTCTTCCAGGCTTGTCCTTTGCTAAAAATGGGTTGGGCCACCTTGCTGCACCTTAGTTACTTTTGTTACTTGTTACTCGTTACGAATTATCTCATCACACAACTATCTATTACCGATAATTTCAGTGATTGCAGAGAATACCTTGTTGAAAACCGCTTGTCATTTCCTTTTGCTCCTCGTTCAGTTCGACACTCTTACTTATCGAAAGGACTATGATAGATCCCCTATACTTGTGGGTCATCAGGCATGGCTACATAATTCCCGAACCCGCAGGGTCGCACGCTTAACGTTCGTTGACGCTAGAGTAGTATTGGTATATTTGATGAGTGGTAACCAAGTGTTGTTCGGAGTGCCGGATGAGATCCCAGACGTCATGAGGAGTCTTTGAATGGTTGATAGGTAAATATTTATATGTGGGAAGCCATATTTTGGGTCCCAGAAAAAGGTGCCATTTTTAGGTATTGTACCGGGAAGCTTCCAGAAGGTTCCGAAGGATTCCGGAGGGGTCCGGAAGTCCACAAGTGGGCCCACCATGATAAAAGGGCTAGCATGAGCTCTGGGGAGGTTCCCTGGACTTATTGGGCTAGGCGCACCAACTCCTCAAAATCCCATCTCGCTAGGGAAGGCGAAAAGGGAAAGAGTCTGATACGTCCATTTTGCATCATGCTTTTATATCGATATTTATTGCATTATGGGATGTTATTACACATTATGTCACAATACTTATGCCTATTCTCTCTTATTTTACAAGGTTTACATAAAGAGGGAGAATGCCGGCAGCTGGAATTCTGGGCTGGAAAATGAGCAATTGTTAGAGACCTATTCTGTGCAACTCCAAAAGTCCTGAAACTCCACGGAAGTTATTTTTGGAAATAATAAAGAATAGTGAGTGAAGAAAATACCAGAGGAGGCCCACACCCTGGTGAGGGAGTCTTGGATTAGGGGGTCCTCGGACAGCCGGACTATCTCCTTTGGCCGGACTATTGGACTATGAAGATACAAGATTGAAGACTTCGACCCGTGTCCGGATGGGACTCTCCTTGGCGTGGAAGGCAAGCTTGGCAATACGGATATGTAGATCTCCTCCCTTGTAACCGACTTTGTGTAACCCTAGCCCCCTCCGGTGTCTATATAAACCGGAGGGTTTAGTCCGTAGGACAACAACAATCATACCATAGGCTAGCTTCTAGGGTTTAGCCTCTACGATCTCGTGGTAGATCAACTCTTGTAATACTCATATCATCAAGATCAATCAAGCGGGAAGTAGGGTATTACCTCCATCGAGAGGGCCCGAACCTGGGTAAACATCGTGTCCCCCGCCTCCTGTTACCATCCGCCTTAGACGCATAGTTCGGGACCCCCTACCCGAGATCCACCGGTTTTGACACCGACATTGGTGCTTTCATTGAGAGTTCCACTGTGCCATCATCATAAGGAAGGATGGCTCGTCTCGTTGTCAGGGACAACATCACCTCTGGGGGAGCCCTGGCTATAGGCCAAACTCTCTGACTAGGCGGCTTCGTCATGACCGCCCGTTCGGCCGCTGCGCCGACGATGACTTCTCGGGTCATCGAAAACAGGCTCCACATCGGCTCGGAACTTACCGAGCGGATGAATCCAATGGAGCTCTCCTCTTTAAACGAGCTCTTGGATTGCATCGCCGCTTTGGGAGTCGCTACGGACTATGATCGGATTGGGCTTAAACCCGACCAAAGGGAGATTAACTCTCCGCCGGTCACCCATCAGATAGCGGTGGTGGAGGAGCAATGCGGCGATTCTTCCTCTATCTTGAGGACAAACTATGTCCGGATTCCCGAGCTCTCTGAGCCGGATACCCGTCTACGGGAGGACATCGCCCAAACCCTGAACCTAGAATCAGGCAGCGGGCCAGACCTATCGGGCAACATCCCGGAGCCCGAACTCCCAAGATCAGAAACTCCTCTGCCCCTGGGTCTCAGATCGGGTCAAGGTTCGGACTTAAATCCACCCACCCACCCAGATATAAACGATCTTCCCCACATTAGACAAGAGCCCCAGGAGACAGTACATCACTATTGGGCCAGATTCCTCCTTGTAATGAACAAGGTCAAGGACTGTCGCGAGGAAGACACAATTTCATTCTTTTGCAATAATTGCACGGACAAGGGAATCCTCAACGCCATAAGTCTCCGTGACATAGCACACTTCGCTGACTTGGTGGCCATAGTACAGAAGTACTGTGCGATGGAAAGCGCCTGGAAAACCCAAACAAAATTTTGGGATGCACCGGCTCTGACAAAACCCCCAGTCCAAACTAAAAGGGTGCACTCTCGTAAGTCGCCCGACCCAATTACAAAGAAGCAAAAGCCCACTACAGGGCGTGGAACTGTATTGGAGGGATGTCTTAATGGGCCATGCAAAATTCACAATACAGTGGATACCATACCAACACACAGCCTTAGAGCATGTTGGGTACTCCGGCAGGTGGCCAAAAGCGGTGAGGATCTCCTCATTAAGAATACCGCAGAGCACCATCCCGTGGATAACAACAATACAGTATTGACAGTCTTCGAGACCTTCGCCTCAAATAATAGGTGTAAGCGAGCACTCCGCAGCCTTGCCGAAGTCTACCACGTTTCAGCAATAAATCCATGGAGCGACACGGCTATCACCTTCAATGCCAGTGACGAACCTAAATTCCGAACAGCCCGAGCACCAGCCGCCTTGGTCCTTAGTCCAATTGTGGACGGCTTTCAGCTTACTAAAGTGCTCATGGACGGCGGCAGCGGATTAAACCTCATTTATGAGGAGACTCTTCAAAAATGGAAATAGACAGAAACCGCATTGAGCAAAGCAGCACGACCTTCAGAGGAATCATCCCTAGTCGGGAGGCACGATGCGCTGGGAAAATCACACTACATGTGGTATTCGGCACGCCGGAGAATTCTAGGTCCGAAGAAATTACATTCCAAGTGGCCCCGTTCAGTAGCGGATACCACGCCCTTTTAGGGCGGGAGGCATTCACAATCTTCCAAGCCATACCCCATTACGGCTACATGAAGCTCAAAATGCCCGGGCCCAATGGAATCATCACTCTAGCCAGTGATCCGGACATAGCACTCCGCGCCGAAAACAAAACAGCCGCACTGACCCTCGAGGCATTATCCGAAGCCCTCGCGGCCGAGGAATTAACTGCGCTGCGCTCCACAATGGATAGGGACGACGTGATACTCGACAAAAGATCCATGTCCACCTCTTTTAAACCAACGGATGAAATAGTCAAATTCCAGGTCCACCCAACGGACTCTACAAAAACAGCATCCATCGGGGCACAGTTAAACCCCATTGTAGACGCCGCACTACGGGAGTTCCTGCGCGAGAATTGGGACATATTCGCCTAGCATAATTCAGACATGCCAGGAATCCCACGCAGGCTGGCCGAGCATAGCCTTAACATTCAAAAGGGATTCAAGCCGGTCAAGCAGACTCTTCGGCGTTTCTCTGAACCTAAGCGACAAGCCATGGGAGAGGAGCTAGCCAAGTTACTGGAGGCCGGATTCATTAGAGAAATAAAACATCCGGACTGGCTAGCAAACCTGGTGATGGTACCAAAGAAGGACAAATCCTAGCGCCTATGCGTCGACTTCAAGGACCTTAATAAGGCTTGCCCAAAGGATCCTGGGCTTCATCGTCTCCAGTAGAGGAATTGAAGCTAATCCGGCTAAAATCCGAGCTCTGTCACAGTTGGCTATCCCATCTGACCTCAAGCAAATACAGAAGTTAACTGGATGCGTGGCGGCCTTAAGCCGCTTTATCTCCCGATTAGGAGAAAAGGCACTACCCCTTTATCGCCTTCTTCGGCGCACCGAACACTTCGAGTGGACGGACGTGGCCACGGCCGGATTGGAAGAAATAAAAACCATCCTGGCCACCAACCCAATCTTGGCCGCGCCAAATGTTGGTGAACCAATGTTGTTATATATAGCGGCAACTCACCAAGTTGTAAGCGCGGTGCTCGTCGTCGAACGAGAGACGGACGGACATAAATTCCCACTTCAAAAGCCGGTATATTATGTATCCACTGTCCTCACTCCATGCAAATCACGGTACCCACATTATCAAAAGATAGCATACGCGGTATTTATGGCATCCCGGAAATTACGACACGACTTTCAAGAGTGTTCAATTACGGTGGCCTCGGAAGTACCACTCAACGACATAATAAACAACCGCGATGCCACGGGCCGGATTGCCAAATGGGCTGTCGAGCTCCTCCCGTTCGACATAACATATAAACCACGGCGAGCCATTAAGTCTCAAGTACTAGCTGATTTCGTCGCCGAATGGACAGAAGCCGAACTCCCTAAAGAGTACGGCACGTACTCCAATTGGATTATGCACTTCGACGACTCTAAAATGCTGGCTGGTCTGGGGGCTGGCGTCGTCCTGACGTCCCCCACCGGAGATACATTCCAATACGTACTCCAAATAGTATACACAGACTCCAACAACGCAGCCGAATACGAGGCCCTATTACATGGTCTCCGGATGGCAGTTTCCATGGGCATTCAACGCCTAGAGGTGCGTGGGGACTCGAACCTCACAATATCTCAAATAAATGGAGACTTCGACGCCAAGGATCCGAAAATGGCAGCTTATCGCAACGCCGTCCTCAAAATGTCAGCTCGGTTCGAGGGCCTTGAATTCCACCATGTGGCTCGGGAAAACAATCAGGCGGCGGATATCCTTGCCCGTATCGGCGCTAAGCGCGACCCTGTCCCACCTAACATCTTCTTGGAAAGGCTGTTTAAGCCATCCCTGGTATGGGAAGGGGGCACCGGTAACAATAGTCCGGACCCGGCCACAACACCATATACCGAACACTCTGACACAATCGGAGGCTCCGCCACCGAAATAACACCTTCAGCCCACGTGATAATGGCCGTCATCGCCCCGTGGACAGAACCATTCCTGGCCTACCTAACCAGGACGGAACTACCCAGGACCAAAATGAGGCACGCTGCATAGTGCGGCGGTCTAAAGCCTACAAGGTCCATGAGGGAGAGCTTTACAAGAAAAGCACCACGGGAGTCCTTCAAAGGTGCATCTCCGAAGAGGAAGGGCGGAAACTTTTGGCAGAAATTCATGCTGGACTTGGCGGCCACCACGCCGCAGCTCGGGCCCTTGTAAGCAAGGCCTTCCGTACAGGTTTCTACTGGCCGACGGCCCGAGCAGACGCACAGGACCTCGTCCAACGTTGCGTCGGTTGCCAGCTTTTTGCAAACCAAAGCCATATGCCGCCTACCGCCCTCCAAACAATCCCCATTACTTGGCCCTTTGCGGTCTGGGGGCTCGATATGGTCGGACCACTCAAAGGGGGAAGCCATAAGAAAAAATACTTATTGGTCATGGTGGATAAATTCACCAAATGGATAGAAGCCAAACCTGTTAAAACGGCCGAATCCGGACCAGTGATAGACTTCATATCCGGGGTCGTACACCGTTATGGCGTCCCCCACAGCATCATCACCGATAACGGCTCGAAAATCACAGCCGATGAGGTAAAACTTTGGTGCAGCAACATGGGCATCAAGCTCGAGCTTCTGTCTATCACCCGCAAACTAACGGTCAAGTCGAGTGAGCAAATGGTATTATCATGAGCAGCATTAAACCCAGATTAGTGCGGTCCTTAAAGGAATCAAACACGCACTGGGTAGAGGAGCTCGACTCCGTACTATGGGGGCTGCGACCACGCCGAATCGCACCACCGGATACACACCGTTTTTTATGGTGTACGGCGCAGAGGCGGTACTGCCCTGCGACATAATGCATGATTCACCTCGAGTGCGCATGTATGAAGAAAAAGAGGCCGAGCTCGATCGGCAGGACAGTTTGGACGCCCTGGAGGAGGAGCGTGACGTGGCAAAAGCCCGTTCCGCATTCTATCAGCAGCAGGCTCGAAGGTATCAAAGCAGAGAAGTATGGGCCAAAACTTATAACGTTGGCGAACTCGTTCTACGCCTACAGGAGAAGAAAAAGAACAAGCTCAAGCCCAAATGGGAAGGTCCCTTCATTATTGACCAGGTTCTGACCGGTGGAGCGTACCGTCTGCGGGATGTATCGGATAATCAACTCGAGCCAAACCCATGGAACGCAGCCAGACTCTGAAGGTTCTACGCCTAGTGCCGGACTCTATGTTCGTCTCCTTACCTCCGTCAATTTTTTACATATCTGTTATCTGCCTTTTCTCTCTTCCTATCTTCTTTTTTCCTTTTCTTTAAGGCCTTAAAAGGCTAAATTGTGTCTTGACTACACAATCTTGATGCGCTAACCGCGCTCATTATACCTGGGGGCTTCTTATACAGAAGCTTAATATAACTATTTTTCGGGCTTTATGCCCCACACATGTGTTATTCTTCGACATGTACCTTTTTTCGCCATTATATGCATCGATATGACTTAAGTTTTGGCCAAGCTGGGTTGCCTGGCTCTTGTGTTTATGCCCTACGTTCCCGTTAATTCGGCTAGGGCATAAGGGGAGCACCTCTGCGATTGTTACTGCCGGGTCAGCCGGATGTGTACCTCAGACTGGGTGAAGCCGAAAGCTAGCGTTCTTAAGGGAATACTCGGTCGGTGAACAAAAGATGACTTTTATTTATTTTAATACATGCCCCCAGATGTTTATAGCTTGCGTCTCTTTTCGCAGTTTGGACATGCACATTAGGGCATGCGTACCCAGGGAAAGGAACCCTTAACGGAACTATTCTCCCTGGAAGATGTTTCGTACTATCCATGTAATATAACATAGCTAGTTGGGTACTTGTCTGTTCAAGCACTTATGACCCCCTACGCCTGGTTTCCACGCGTACCCTGGTTTTTACATAACTGAGCGGGTACTCGGATACACTCCGGACTATCGGGTCCAGAGGTCGAAGCGAAAAGGTCCGCCATGACAAATAATTTACAATCCGGCTAGGGACAATATATGTCACTTGAAGTACACAGTCACTTAGACTGACTAAATTCTTCTTCTATACCATCCAACAGGCTGTCTAGCCTACAATCCTGTTGGGAATACTTTGCGGCTACTTCTACTTGGTCATACACCAAACTGACGGGGATCTCCTTCCTGTCAGGCCCCATAGGTCCGACCTCGGCCATGTGGTTAGGGTCAGCCTTGGTATACCGCGTCTTCACCATGGCCCAGGCTTCCCTCGCACCTTGTTGGCAGGCTGGTATCTTCCATAACTGGAAGCACCGCCGCGCTCCCTTGAGCTTCTCTACAAGCTCCCCCATGCCTCCGGGCAGAGAGACGGATGGCCACAAGGCTTGGGCAATGCCCTGCATCACCTGCTGAACTTGTTCGTGCAGTTGTGAGAGCTCTGGCAGAAGATCACCCGTGGACCCGGGCATCTCCTTCTCAGGACAACCCGTCAGCATACCTGCAGATATAATTATGTCAGCCGGTTTCTTCGCCGAACTCTTTAAAAGTTCGTTCAAGCACTTACTAAAAATGCCGCGTCGAAGCCTCTTATTCTCCTTTACGGAGTTAGCAAGCTGGGCCCGAACATCCTTCAGTTCCACGCTCAGCTGAATATTGGCGTCTTGGAGATCGTTTTTCTCCCGCCTAACTTGCGTGAGCACGCGCTCGCCAGCCTTTAGCTATCGTAGAGCATGTTGCTCATCCGGATTCACTCCGGTACCATCTGCATAATCTATTGTTAGAGTTGCATGCATGCCGCATACTACCTGGTACATGACATTCTTTGCAATGAAAACAAGCGTTACCAGATGGGGCCTTCTCGGACTCCTTTACTGCGGCAACTGCAGCCTGAAGCTAGGCTTTGCACTCCTCCAGCTCTAGAGAAAACTAGGTATTCTTCTCCGTAAGAACCTATGCAAACAATGATCCTTAAATCAGTTGGGTCAACTGTTTCAAGTCTCAGGGGCTACTGATATACATAACTATTAGATTTCCTTACCCGTATATCTTTTACATACTGGTCCGTGGCTCTTGCAAGACCATTTTGAACAGCTCAGATGTACGTGTCTCCTGAGTTGAAGGCATCGAACGCCTCTTGGGAGAAACAAGCGTCACGGAGTACGCCCGGCGACGCCTGTGATTCATGGCGCTCTCCACTTCGGAATTTGTAGCGGATAGCCTATCCGCATCCTCTGTAGGAGGAACATCCGGCGTTGGCCCCATGTTAGCGTCCGCCTCTATGTCCGGCTCTGGAGCCCGACTGGTGGAGGCGTGACCGGCAACCTCTCCGGATATAGTCCCGCGAGCGTTTTTCCTACTAGGAAACATGGACTTTTTATATTTTAAAAGACGACAACCACGGAGCGGGTTTTTGTTTCATACCTCTGCGACGGCGTCTCAGTCCTGACCGCCTTCCTTTTAAACCTACCCGGCTTCGGTGCCCCTTGTTGGTGAGTCACTGCGGGTTCGGCATGGCGTCCCGAGGGCCTTCCCTGTAAGACACCATATGTGTGCGGTAGGTGAAGTGCAGAAAAAGGGATCCTTCTTGGAAGTTAGGGCTCCGGTTTTACTTACATGCGATGCAGGGAGTAGTCCAGGATAATCAGCTATGATGGCCACCATGGCATCATCGCAGCTCAATTGATAGAACATCCTGTCAATCAGCTCCACAAATATGTCCGGATCCTCTTCGAGTCCGGGGTCGAGGGCCCTGTCAGGGTCCTCTAGTTGTGGAGACGGGCTGTGGACCTCCCTCAGAGCTTTTCGCAGTTCCTGCTTTGAAATAGCAAGGTAAATACTCATGACAAAGAATGTGGAAAGGATTGGAGTGGAAAGTAGCGGCTCACCCAGCTTGGGGGGTTGTACATGGAGAATCCATCCCGTGGCTTAATGCGGACGAACTCCTCTTCTCCTCCTTTATACAAATCGGACAGGATTTTTGCTAGAGCAGCAACTGAGTCCGGTCCCTTACGCCCGCAGCGGGTGGCATCATCTTCCCCGTTGAAGTGCCACATGGGGTGCCCTCGATAGTGAAGTGGTTGTACCCCCGCATTATACATATTGACATAACCTCGATTATTGTCAGTCCTGATTGAGCCAGCATCTTTATCCGGCCCATCAGGTAAAGGACTTCTCCGTTATCTTCCTCCTGAGGCTCTGAGGGCGCCAGCTGCGGCGTTCTTCAGGGGAGCCTTGTCGAACTCAGGGAGGCCCATCCGAATAGGGTCCGGAAGGGGGACGTCCTCCATATAAAACCAATCCGATGGCCAGTCTTCGGATGTCTTCTTCGGAGTACCGGACAGGTATCCGGTCCCAGCGATGCGCCATATTTCGGCTCCGCCCACTTGATATAGTGACCCCTCCTGTGTACGGGGTACGAGGCAGAATAGCCTCTTCCATAGCTCGAAATGAGCTTCGCAGCCCAGAAACAGCTCGCGAAGGGCGATATAGCCAGTTATGTGTAATATGGAGGCGGGAGTGAAATTATGCAGCTGGAGGCCATAGAACTCCAGGAGCCCGCGGAGGAACGGATGAATTGGAAATCCAAGCCCTCTTAATAAGTAAGAGACGAGGCATACCCACTCCCCCATGGATGGGCTGGGAAAGATCTCCGCTTGCTCCCCGCCATTATAGGTGGCGAGCCCGGCTCGAACGGGGACCATATACGCTGGAGGGAGAAACCCCTGGGTCTGTAACTCTACTAATTGGCTGTGGGGGACGAAACACTTCTTCCAATTGCCGGCCTTAGGGCTACGGGAGCGAGAGGAGGAGCTGCGACGACCGGCCATGTTGGAATGGATTTTTTTCGGGCGCGCTCCGGTGGATACTCGCTGTAGGAGGATGGTGTGATCTGGATCTTAGAATCCCCATCTCTTTAATAGACGATTTACCCACATGGCTAGGGTGGCAATTGTAAAAATGCCCTAACTTCTCGCATTCGCTCGACGCGTGGAGGATATCCATTATTAGGCATGGAAGCCAAGGAGTGCAACATTTATGGGAAGCCGGACACTACTCAAACAAGTATTCAGAATTTGGAGAAGAACCCGCCTTGCAATGCCGAAGACAATCTGCGCACCGGACTCATCGCCATTGAAGCCTGGTTTGGGGGCTACTGAGGGAGTCTTTGATTACGGGGTCCTCGGACAGCCGGACTATCTCCTTTGGCCGGACTGTTGGACTATGAAGATAGAAGATTGAAGACTTCGACCCATGTCCGGATGGGACTCTCCTTGGCGTGGAAGCAAGCTTGGCAATACGGATATGTAGATCTCCTCCCTTGTAACCGACTTTGTGTAACCCTAGCCCCCTCCGGTGTCTATATAAATCGGAGGGTTTAGTCCGTAGGACAACAACAATCATACCATAGGCTACCTTCTAGGGTTTAGCCTCTACGATCTCGTGGTAGATCAACTCCTGTAATACTCATATCATCAAGATCAATCAAGTAGTAAGTAGGGTATTACCTCCATCGAGAGGGCCCGAACCAGGGTAAACATCGTGTCCCCCGCCTCCTGTTACCATCTGCCTTAGACGCACAGTTCGGGACCCCCTACCCAAGATCCGCTGGTTTTGACACCGACACCTGGCCACAAGGGTGGGGGCGCACCCTACCCCCCTGGGCGCGCCCCTGCCTCGTGGGCCCCCTGGTGGCCCTCCGGTGTCCATCTTCTGCTATATGAAGTCTTTCGTCCGAGAAAAAATCATAAGCAAGCTTTCGGGATGAGACTCCGCCGCCACGAGGCGGAACCTTGGCGGAACCAATCTAGGGCTCTGGCGGAGCTGTTCTGCCGGGGACACATCCCTCCGGGAGGGGGGAATCATCGCCATCATCATCACCAACGCTCCTCTCATCGGGAGGGGGCCAATCTCCATCAACATCTTCACCAGCACCATCTCCTCTAAAACCCTAGTTCATCTCTTGTATCCAATCTTTGTCTCTAAGTCTGGGATTGGTACCTGTAGGTTGCTAGTAGTGTTGATTACTCCTTGTAGTTGATGCTAGTTGGTTTATTTGGCGGAAGATCATATGTTCAGATCCAGTATGCATATTAATACCCCTCTGATTATGAACATGAATATGCTTTGTGAGTAGTTACTTTTGTTCCTGAGGACATGCACTACAAAAAAAGACACATCCGTGACATTTTGGGCCGAACGAAAAAAATTCTGTCATACATATGACACTTCTATGACGATAATTGTGACAAAACCCGGTATCATCATAGATGTGGTGGGCTCCTACTTCTATGACAAAAAATCATGACAGAAAATGGGCTTTTCGTCCTGGGCGGGCCGGAGACGCAGCTGCATGACATTCTTTGGGCCGTCCATGACGGAAAAAACCGTGGTAGAAGCGAGGGGGAGGAAAATTTCGGGGAGTTCCCGGTTACGGTGGGAGGTCGGGGGCCGAGCGATGCGCGTTTCTCTCGTACATGTACGCGCATGTGTGCGAGGCGTTGGCTCTAACTGAACCCGAGCGAGGCGTTGGGCTCTAACTGAACCCGAGCGATTGCACTGCAGGCTACGCGTTACTGAACCCGAGCGATCGATCGATGGCTGTTAACTGAACCCGATCGAGCAATTCCTTCGCTACTGCTGCTAACTGAAGCCGATCGATTGGATGAACAGTGAGCGTTGCGGGGGGGTTGGATGAACACTGAGCGGTGGCGTTGCCTCTGGATGAACAGGACCCCGTGGTGTGGAGGGCTGGATGAACAGTAGACGGTGGAGGGGTGCCCGTGGAGAGGTGGTTGAACAGGACCCCGTGGTGTGGAGGGCTGGATGAACAGTAGACAGTGGAGGGGTGCCCGTGGAGGGGTGGTTGAACAGTAGCCGGTGGAGTAGTGCACGGTGGAGGCTGGATGAATAGGAGCCCGTGGAGGCTGGAGGAGGTCGATGGTAGCCCGTGGAGACTGGAGGAGGTCGACGGTGGAGATGAACAGTATCCCGTGGAGTCCGGCTTTGCGGTACGCCACACCCCTCCGATGAACAGGACCCCCGTTTCGACCGTAGGAGGTCCGTTTCGTCCGTTTTGCGGTACGCCACACCCCTCCCGATCAACAGGACCCCCGTTTCGATCATAGGAGGTCCGTTTCGTCCG
>NC_057814.1:157140702-157157315 GCF_018294505.1 Triticum aestivum
CCGATCAACAGGACCCCCGTTTCCACCGTAGGACGTCCGTTTCCTCCGTTTTACGGTACGCCACACCCCTCCCGATCAACAGGACCCCCGTTTCGACCGTAGGAGGTCCGTTTCCTCCGTTTTGCGGTACGCCACACCCCTCCCGATCAACAGGACCCCGTTCCGAACGTAGGAGGTCTGTTTCCTCCATTTTGCGGTATGCCAGTCCTCGTTTCCATCGCCTGTTCCGTCCAAGCCCTCCCGATGAACACAACCACGCATTCCGTTCCGACCCAGCCGGTTGGCTCCCACGCGTTCCGTTGCCTCCCGATGAACACGACGCATTCCGTTGCCTCCCCATGAACACAACGCATTCCGTTGCCTCCCCATGAACACGACGACGACGATGTTTCTCCGTTCTGACCCAGCCATGTACACGAGCCCTGGCCGTACGTATGCGCGAGTAGGCGTTCGAGACCCCGCCCGTATGTACACATACGTGGCCGTATTTTCTTTCTTGCACCCTGGCCGCTGTACATACGTGTACATGCTACGTGCGCGCCTCTACTACGACACGTATGCGCCTCTACTACGACACGTGCGTGCCTCTACATCCACCAGTATATATGTACGTACACGTTCGCGACCAGAATGACAACGCTACGTACGCTTCGACCAGGTGGGTCCCGACTATCAGGCACTTCCTTGCGTGCGAAGATGTACCTGGTGGGTCCCAGCAGTCAGGGGGCGAATTGTTTTTTTTGCCCGGACGCACTTCCTTGCGTGCAAAGATGTAGCTGGTGGGTCCCAGCAATCAGCGGGGCGAATCGTTTTTTTTTTCGGACACACTTCCTTGCGTGCGAAGATGTAGCTGGTGGGTCCCAGCAGTCAGGGGGAAACGTTTTTTGGCAAAATACGGTGGCCCGTCCGGTGGGTCCCCGCTGTCAGGTGGAGGAATCATTATTTTGCGCGTAATAAGGAGGCACTTCCTTGCTGCGGCCGTGGACCCAGCTGTCAGCCTCTCCACGTACAGTCCACGTCCGATGGAAGTCGTTCCTTGACCACGTTGACCACGCCGCGCCGAGAGCACCACGGTGGTGGACGACGGAGAGGACTAGGAAGGGGACGACTCGGAGCTGGAGAAGACGCAGCTGTGGATGCCCACGCGAAGAGGAGTACGAGGGTTCACTGGTTCGGCTGCGGTGTGAGTCTGCTATCGCCGCGGAATAACAGGGGGTGTGGGTGAGTAGAGGGATGGCCTGGCCAACAGTGGGAGTAGTAGGGGGCGGTGAGGCCTCCGCGGCATCACAGTCGGCCACGGGAGGCAGGAGCACGCGGCACGACCGGCGCTGGTTTGGGCGGCAGGAGCAAGAAGACCAGAGGTTGAAGAAGCTCTACGGCCGTTGGATGAACATCATACGGTAACAGGCACTAGAATCGTTCATATTGACTAAGTTGACAAAGCCCTCCGTCCCCGTCAACTTGGTAGGCCCACAAGTCAGCCTCCCACTATGCTGGGTTCCAGCTGGCAGGGGGAGTATTCATTTTTTTGTGCGTAATATGGAGGCACTTCCTTTCATGCGAAGATAGCTGGTGGGTCCGACATGTCAGCGGGGGGCACGTTAATTTCGTGAAATACAGAGGCCCTTTCGGTGGGTCCCAGATGTCAGGTGGAGGAATCATTATTTTGCGCGTAATAAGGAGGCATTTCCTTGTGTTCAGCCGTGGACCCAGCTGTCAGCCTCTCCACGCACAGTCTACTTCCGATGGTGTCGTTCGTTGACCACGCCGCGCCGAGCGCATCCAAGGTGGTGGACGACGGCGAGGCCCTGGACAGCAACGAGCCGGAGATGGGAAGACGCGGGAGTAGAGTTGCGGACGGAGAGGTGTACGAGGGTTAACTGGTTCCAGTGCGGTGTGGTTCGGTAGTCGGTGGAGAAGAACAGGAGGTGTGGAGGGGTGGAGGGATGGTGTGGCCAACGGTGGAGTAGCGCTTAGCGAAGCGTGCTAAGCAGAGCTGCTAGCAGCAGGAGGCGGGAGGTGGTCCCGGCGGCGCTGGAGGAAGAAGACGAGAGATTGAAGATGGATGTCGGTCGTTGGATGTAAATCCAACGGCTAACATGTCAGAATCATTTGTTGACTAAATTGACAACGACTTGCGTTGGCTTCGACCTATTGGCCCACATTTCAGCCTCCAAAAATGTGGCACGTATTCAACCCATTTTTCAGAATTTACAGTCTTTTTTTTCGTGGTAGAATTTACAATCAATTTAATCTTTTTTTTTTGAATTACAGCCATTAGCTACGCTGGGTGAACAAATAATGTAGCGTCCATGCGGCCCATTTATTTTATTTCCTAAAAAATTACAGGCCATTTGCACTTTCTCGAAATACACGATTTTGTTGAACTGATTCTAATTATAATGTTGGGTTAGGCCAGCAATGTTATCAAAAAATAAAAAGGGCTGAGCATTTTGTTATAAATATATTTCAATAATAAGTGATATTATTACATTCGTCCTTAAATCTTACCAAGCTTTTGTACACAATCACTAGGATTTTCGTCCCAAAACAATCCAGGATTTTATTTGTTAAGAAATTATTTTTATAAGTTAATAAGATGTGGGATATTGTTTTCTTGCATATGTAAGTATATGTTAAATATATGATGACAATAAAAATAATATATAATAACATATAAAATAATTTAAATATATATCATATAGTTAGAAGGGAAACCTTGGATGGGAGGTCCATAGGTCGGTCGATACATGACGGCCCTAAGAAAATACAAACAGGCCTATGGACCTCCCACCCGAGGTCGTGGGCTGCGCATGTTAAAAATGAAAGCCTAGACGGGGCAGCCCAAAACCACGTCCAACACTTGCCAAAACTTCGTCCCTCGTTTTCTCTGTGTTTCGCACACTCGACATTGTGTGGGCATTTTGACTGTGCATCATATGAAGATGTGCTATGCATGAATGTTGATCAGCATGATGTTAACTGGCTGGTAGTTCCTTTTTCAGCCATGAATAAAACTTCCAACATGATGTTAACCCTGTTTGAAAAGGCCGTGTTAATATAAATGCTCTGCCTCTGAAAGTTGCAGTTTCTTATCTGAAACTGAACTTGCAGTTTCTTATGTGAAACTGAAACTTGCAGTTTCTTCTCGGAGAATCACATTATCTGCACTTTTATACTCCTATGAAACTACATTTTAAGTGCTAAAATAGATCTCTAGAATTCATAAAATACTTCATATGCTCAATACTGCAAATCTGAAATTCAAAAGACATTCATATCTGAAAGTACTCTCAAAATACACAAGACAAAACACAATTCACAACATGCAAATACTGACAACCCTAAGCTCCTCCTGACAATTCACAACCTGCCCGACTATTGGGCTGGGGGGCAGCCCCCTCCTATTCCTCGGCGGCAGACAGCCGCCCCGTGAGACGATGTGAACGGCGAGGGAGATGATGGCGGGGAAGCGTCGTCGGGCCAACTGCTTTTCTCCTCTTGCAGTTGGGTTCGGTCGACGAAGACTCCACCGGCTCGCTCTAGCAGGACACCCTCACAAACGGCACCCTGTAGATGCTCGATCCTTCAATCTTTGGTGGATGCTCCATCCGGGATCGATACTCCCAACACCGCTCCCTCACGATCAGATTCGGTGAATCTGTTTGCTCCATGGCCTAGAGGAGCAGCTCTATGTACTCCGGCGCGACTCCCTCCGGGAGTATCACCGCCTTTTCGCTCTGTTGCAGATATTTGGCCATGGATGTCGCCGTCGCCGCTAGTTGGTCCTTGTTGTCAAACCAAGACTGTATCTCCAACATTGTAGCTAGCTTCACAGGGTCGCCGTCTGCGATCCTCACGTATCGGTTGTACTCCTCCATCGATCTACTTCTCCACAGCACCTTCACTCGCCGGCGGTGGTTTTTGAATGGAAGAGGAGAGGAGGAGCGCTGGTTTTGGATTAGAACGGGAGAGGAGCGACGCTGGTTTTGGACTAGAACAGGAGAGGAGGGGTGGTGGTTTTGAAATGGAAGAGGAGAGGAGCGGCGCTACATTTAGATTGGAACAGGAGAGGAGCGGCGGTGGTTTAAGAGGAGAAGAGCAGAAGAGCGGCGCTGGTCTTGGAAGTATTTTTTGTTGTTTTGCGTATTTTGGGTCAAAGTTTGACCATGTACTGTATTTGACAAGCAAAATGTGAATGCATGTCACCAAAAATTGTATCGTTTGGTTCGTATCTGAATGTACTTTCAAATTATATTATTTTTGCAACGTATAACATATATTTTATGTGCGAAAATCATGGTCAATTATGACCCAGAATAAAAGGGAGACTAGTTAATGTGGGGTCGCTTTCTTAATTGAATTGTAAATTGATTTTGATTTTGATCCAGTCACAGCGCGCCGGCCCTCTCGTCCAATCCTAAATCGTTGCCGCACGCTCCTCTCCCTCTTCTCCATTGCAAAACCACCTCCTCTCCTCTCCATCATCTCCATTCCAAAACCACTGTCTCGCCTCTCCCTCTTCTGATCTTCTCCATTGCAAAACCACCTCCTCTCCTCTCCATCATCTCCATTCCAAAACCACCGTCTTGCCTCTCCCTCTTCTGATCTTCTCCATTGCAAAACCACCTCCTCTCCTCTCCATCATCTCCATTCCAAAACCACTGTCTCGGCTCTCCCTCTTCTCTATTGCAAGACCACCGTCTCTCCTCCCATCTTCCAAAGCTAGCACCGGATCACTCAGAAGGACATCTATGGAGAGGATGCAGCAGCGAATCAGGCAGATCGCCGGCAGCGACGAGGAAAAGTTAGCCAGGTTGAAGGAGATCCTTAGTTGGTTTGACAATGAGTGGGAGATTTCGAGGATGGTGCGGGCCATGTGGCAATGTATGCGAAAGAGCGAGACGGCGGCGATGAGGGCGGCGATGTACATGTACTCCTCGGCGGCAGTCACGCCGCAGTCCTCCGAGTTCATCGAGTATCTCCTCTGGGCGATGGAGCAGACAAATTCGCCCGAGGCGACAGTCAGGCGGAGGTGGTGGGCGTACAGGTCAAAGGTCAAGCACCCAGAGGATAACGAATCGATCGAGTATGGTGTGCCGTTCGTGAGGGTGCAGAGCCAGCCGGAGCCACAGGAGTATTCGTTCTCCCACCGCAAGAGGAGGCCGGATGGCGCGATGTCGCTTCCCCGCCGTTCTCCACGGTTCCCTCGACGCTCACCTCGTTTCACCGGCGGCGGTAGGGTTTAAGGTAAGCTTCGCACTAACCTAATCTTCCACCTGCTCATGCTTACAATCAGTGTGACAACTAATGAAAATCATGCTTACAATCAGTCTCCGAGTACTACGCCAATCACCCTAAAATAGCTCTGGACCTTTGGGTCAAAGTTGTGACACAGTGTACAAATAAAGAAAAATAGACTGGTGCTTCTTTCAGAAAAGAGTACTCCCTAGAAAACTGCCAATATAAGCTACTAGTATTTGGTTAGATGATTTGCTGCCGAGAAAGATCCGTCCACAGAGAGTGCCACACATCCCACTGGTGATGGTGGATGCCAATGCGTGCATGCAGCATGGTTGGTGTCGGTAATTTTTACTTGGCACACCTCGCACTCTGCATAGATGCCGGTTCCATACGTACATTTGTGCAGTTCCACCAAAATGCAGCTGAATAACCCTGTTTGCACAGATAATGAAAAAGTGTGATTACATTATAGTGGCACTAGTTGATGAAACACACAAAATAAATAGAAGAAAATATTGCGATAGTATCATAGTATGCCATGCTGCGAGGGCGAGATGGGCCCTGCGACGCCTCATACGGTACGCCTCATACTGTACATCGTCCCAAGTCTCCCAGATACACCTTCTGCCAGTGATGAACATCAGTGTACAGCGGTAGTACAAGGAGGCGCCTTTAGACATTCAAATCTCTACTTTTGTACATATCAACTAAAATTAAGCACCTCAGTTTGCAGAAACGCTTAAACATTAACAATGGGACTAGTTGATGAAACATACATTAACAAAGAGAAGCACTTTCTTTATCTACATCGGAAATGAAATGATAGAGATGACACTCGCTCTATTTTAACTGTATTATTACTTCATTTTATCAGTAACACTAGGGTCGAGCAGGTGGCAAACGAGGTGTACCGTGCGTCGCAAGGATGGAGGCCGGGGGTGCTTAGACTGGGATGCTGAAGCTGGCTCTTTCAGTCAACAACATGGATGATTCAATTCATGGGACCTTTTGGTGCAGTTCACCTAAAATGAAGCAATGTCCCGTGAGCTAGCAGCTTCTTCAATTTTTTTTTAAGAAAAGGGCTCCAACCCCGGTTCCATTTCCATCAGAAAATGAAACCCACAGAGCTTCTTCTTCATTAGTTGCAATAAAATTGAGCAACATCAAGGTTGGTTGTGAAGCTCCTGGAATGCTCAACTATAATTTGGATATCATTTGTGCAGTTCAACTAAGATCGAGCGTGAAATGTATATCTCTGTTTGCACAAAAAAGCTGGAAAGGAGGGTGACTAACAAGTGATGAAACATGCATCAAATGAAAAGAAGCATGTTCCTTATCTGAATGGCAATCCTACAAGGACAGTAGCAATTTCTAAAGCACTGGCATTGCTAGATATTAGTGTGGGCATTAGGATTAACTATGACAACCGTTAAATATGACATTACTTTCGGCACGGGAGAGTAGGCGGACCAGGACAGTTGCATTTCTAACGAAAAAACCAACTTATCTTAATGGGAAATTTTAGCAGGACATGTAAAGAAGTGCCATTGATTCATATTACTAGAGGCATTACATTGAAAACAACATTGGTTTAACGTGTCCTTACTTTTAACAGTGAAACTGCTACATTTTACCAGTGGCATTACATAAGAGTGGCTCGGGGCAACAAACATCAGAACAGGATATCTGGGTTGGTCCCATTTTTGTTTGGTATAGCCACCTTATACTGTGTGAGGCTAGCAAATCTAGTGCTGGACTTACTCTGTTGACTTGTCCCCCAGTCCCCACTTTCTTTCCTTTTTCAACCAATAGATCGGGTTTATATTGAGTTTGTAATGTGTTTTCCTTTATTTCCCTATTAGACCTAGAGACCAGTTGGATAGCCAGTCTCTGCTACTTTTCGCCCCCATTATTTCCTCTTTCGACCAAGTCCTAGATTCAGGTAACAAATCCTCCCCCACCCCCACCCCCTTTCTTCCTTGTTTGAACCAAGTAGTACTAGATTCAAGTGCATGAACTAGTTTTACCTCTTAAACGTAAAAATATAGGTGGTTTTCGAACAGCCGATCAATCCTATCTACGAGGGGGCCTGAGAAATAGTAAAAGATACAAATGCAGCAACGTCAGGAGCTCGGGAAGTAGAGCAAGGCCGGTTTCGAAGGAAGTTATACCTGATGGTCGCCGGGATGTCGCTAGGTGGGCGGCGGGAGGCCGGATCTGCCCACACTACGGCAGCGAGGAAGAAGGGGTCGGAGGTCCTCCCTCGCCAGCGGTGCTTGGGAGAGAATGGCAAGGCAGGCTGATCGGGACGCGCCCAGCAGTGGGTAAGAGTCGTCGCGAAGGACGACCACGTGAACGTTGCACCTTCTCACCTTCCCCGGCGGAGAGGATCCGGCTGGATCTGTGACCAGCGGTGAGCAGAGAGAGAGAGTGTGTGTGGCCACCGCTGTCGTGTTTAGATCTGGAGAGGCCGAGACAGTGTGAAGAGAGCAACACTAGCAAGCAAGCGCGGAGGCTCCTGCCTATATAGTGGAGTAGTACTAGTTTTCTTTTGTCTACCGGAGCCGGCTTGACCTCGTCAATGACTGTCGAAAAGTCTTCATGCACGTGGCCCGGAGGCGCAGTTGTCATCATTTTGATCTGAAGCGCCGGATTATAACATATAACACGAAAAAATTCCACATGACAAGAAATCATAACCTCACTGCCCAAAGGAGACAACATGAATCCCGACGGACAAACTAGACGAGGAACAAAGCTCAAATTAAAATAAACTCGTAGAAAAGGGGTCTGTCGATAGATGTCCTAATTAACATAGCCGGCTTGACCTAGATGGCAGCCGAGTAGTCACTGTTCGTGCATGTGCCCCCAATGACTAGCCCAACTCAGTTGTCGCTGTTTAATCCTCGCAGTGATCCGAAGCACATGACACCTAATTTTGCGAGATGACAAGAAACCTTTTTTTTAGATTTCTCACCAGAACTACAGCCATATACAACACAGCCTGCACGATATGTACACGATAGCCAATCCAGGTGTGTCTGCTGGAGTCTGGTCACATGCATGGACGAACTGATCTTCCGTGTCTTGCAGGGATCGTCCAGGCACCAACGTAGTACAACACTTCTCTAGTACTATCGCTTGTCTCCCTCTTCTATTAAGTCACCCGACTTGCGGGGCCGGGGAGTGTGCCTATGGTCGGTTCTCAATTGCTGTCCCACATGTGTGTGCAAACGCAATATGACGCGCGTTCCATTCGGAGAGCAGCGTGCCAGACCGACCGACCGTCTGGGGTGCAACGCGAACGCGACGGGCGTGCTGTATACTCCGTACATGTGTACCGCCGTTTTCTAGACGCTTTGCTCCATGGCGCGGGCGCAATCCATGGATACAAAATTAGTATAATGTATACTATTTAAAAGTCGGGGGCGGGGCTTTTCCTGCGCGGTAGGCGGCGGGGCAGTTCCGCCTAGTCGGTTCGAAAGAGACGCGAGAAGACGAGGGAGTAGGCTACTGCAAACGTAGGGTTGTATGATTTGACAGCGAGTTACTGCTGGACAGGTGGGGCCCCGTGATTTGACTTGCCATTATCATTTTAACTGCGACGCTACGACCGGCGTGAGTCTCCCGATTCCTGACCACCTCCATACATGTGCCTCTCCCAATGCTCCACCATGTAGTAGAGGCTGGCTCTTGCATGAGAGCCCACTTCTCCACTTTTTCCTTGCCTCTCTTTCCTCCACATATGCAAAAATGCCATGTAAAGCGCACTATTGTACTTACTTTGACTTGCTCCTACAGGTGCTTAAGCTTGCCACATAGGCATAAAGTCTGATGTGGCAAGTTAATCAAGAAGAGAGAGACTAGTTTGGTGACCCAAGGAAGAAACGGTGCTAAGCGCGTGTACCTAGGTGAAAAGACAATTTTGAGTCTATAGCTAATTAAATGAAGCAAACTTAGCAACACCATTTCATTAGAAGAGGTCACTCCTTGGCAAATGCAATAAATACTAGTACTCCATGTGTCCCATAATATAAGAACGTTTTTGGCACTACACTAGTGTCAAAAATGTTCTTATATTATGGGATGGAGGGAGTATGAAGAAAGAGATAGAGAGGAGTAAAAAAATACACTTATAGCCAACCTTATAGCCAACCTTGTTGTAGTATGAGTGACTAAGTGATGACTATCTATGACATGCCAACATCAGATAGCCTACCGTGTTAAATCTCCAAGAGCGCGACCGCGCGAGCGACGCGACGGTCATGGTAGGCGCGACCATGATACGGGCTGCTGGCAGCCCTTGGATCTGAGATCAAACGGTCGCATGCTAAGTTGCTGAAAATTTGCAGAATAACCCTCCAGGATAGGATATTCACCCATAGGTCTAGAATCACGCCATGCAACCGTTCCATCTCAGATCCAAGGGCTCTCGGAAGCCCGTATCATGGGAGAATGGAAAGCCACTACCCTGCCGTTCGCACGCTGGCAGTTCGCTCCTACTCGTCCCCGCACGTCCTTCAATACTACGACAGTTCGCTCCTAGTCGTCCCGTCCATTCACATTACGGCAGTTCCACTAATCCTAACCCTCCTCCCAAATCCATGGCGTCCCAAATCTCCACGATTGGCAGTGAGTACAAGGTTAGAACCATCACGGGCGATGAGTTCGACGTCATCTACACCCGTTCTTCCGTGACGGTGAAAGGATGCCTTTCTCGCTTCAGACGCATGTTCGAAGACTTAGATGGTGAGTGGGTCGCTGGGCTAGATGTTGAGTACACCACAGTCCTGGGACGAGAGAAGGATCTAAAGGACGAAGAGAGGAAGAAGCCCGCCGTGATCCAGGTTTGCGTGCATGACTTATGCTTGGTCTACCACATATGCCATGCCGACGTTGAGTGCCAGGATTTTAAGGACTTCCTCGAGAGCAACCTAGTCAAATTCATTACTGTAGACTTTGGTAACGACAAAGAAGTCCTGCGTCGGATAGGCCTTGTTGTAGGCAACACCTTCGACCTCCAGAAGAATCGGCTGGTGTCCTCTCGTCAGCCTTCAATGCTGACCCTGGCAGGAGCCATGGTTCATCCTTCGTACGGTAAACTGGAGAAACCTCCATACACGTTTCATCGTCATGCATGGCAGCGGAATGTACTAGATATAGACCACATCCACTACGCTGCAATGGATGGCTACCTTTGCTTCAATATCTACAAGGGTTGGATGAAGAGCAACAGCCAAGTGTGCGGTTCAAGCAAAGAAGTGTCGGCCAAGAGGAAGAGGGACAAGGACGAAGTCGAGGACGTGGACGAGGACTCCGAGTAAGGTGGCAGTGTCGTTGCTCATGGTGGTTCTAATGCAGTGTCTACCGGAATAGTTGCAAAGTTTAATTTCAGGTGTGCTTAATTTAATTTGAGGGGTGTGTTGTGCTGAGCCCCCAGCAGAACTATGTTATGTTTCTTCTCGTTACTTTAACTCTTCAGTACGTACATACTAGTATTTCTTACATTTCATCTTTTAGTTGGTATAGTACTACCAATCGTTTCTTCACATTATATACGTACAATATATATGGCCAACATCATATAGCCAGCAGTTTAGTTGTCAAAGAATTTCAGGGTGCTTAGTTTTGTCAAAGAATTCCAGGATGCTTAGAGGGTGCTTGGATCCAAGGGACTTATTTTAGTCTGACTAAAAATAGTCTCTTTAAGAGGCTAAAGTTCCAAGCACCCCTGACTAAAGAGGGGCTAAAACTAGTCTTGACACTAAAAAAATTTAGTCAGGGGTACCCCTACTAAAATGTGGATTAGTCCTCTCTCTACGCATTTAACTCCTCTCCTTTAACACAGGCGAGTTCTGGATTGGAGGGTTTGGAGGATAATAAATGCTCATTAACTTGATTTTAGCCTTTTTAGTATTTGGATCCAAGCATGGGTGAGGCTAGCATGTTTTAGTCCCACTACTTTTAGTCATGGGACTAAAACGTATCCAAGCACCCTCTTAGTTTTATTTGAGGGGTGGGTTGTGCTGGACACCATTATTGTGACTAGCCTTTTTAATAGTACTATATGCATAATTTGGCGACGAGCGCTCTCTATATGTACCACCTTTTTTTTAATTTCAAGTTTTGCTCCATGGCGCAATCCATCGATACTACTGTTGTACAAAAGTATACATTTTTTAAAAGGCTAGAGGGCGGCGCAGTCTAGCTTGGTCGGTTTCACGAGAGGTGAGGGCCTTTGTGATTTGATGGCTCATTACTACTGGAAGGCGGGGCCTTGTGATTTGACTGCTCGTATAAATGCGCCGACAACCTAATCAAGGAGGAGCAAAGAACTGTGCGGTATACTCAAGTTTTCCACTTGAGTAGTATTGCGACGGAGGAGCACGAAACACGGCAGCCCAGTGCCATATGGCGATAAAAATGATCTAATTTGCTAGTCATCTCATTGTTAGCATTGTTCTATTCATTCCCTCAAAAAAACCATTGTTCTATTCATGCCTCGCAGAGAATGTGACACGTGCGGCGAAACACCCGAAGCAAAAGATGAAACACAGGAGCAAAAGAAGAAGGAAGATTATCACCCCAAATGATCTAATTCGCCGCGGAGTCGTAACTACTTCTTCATCGCCTCCACGACCTCCATCTCCTTGCGCGTCTCCTCCGCCATCTTCTTCATTCTGTCCATGACGCGGGATTTCTCGACGCGAGCCTTCATCATCTGTTCCACGACCGCATTACGTACCTTGACAGCAGCCGGGTGCTCGATGCGGAGCTTCGCCAACTCCTCCTTCTGTTCCATGACGAGGGCTTGCAGCATCTTCATCGAGGAACTACTATTCTCATGCAGCTTCTTCCAGCCGGCGTTCTTCTCCTTCAACAGGTCGATCTCGTGGCACAGCTTCGCCTTGTCCTCCTGAAGTCGCAGGATTTCGCCGGTCGCCTTCTTCTCCGAGGCAATGCTCTTCTTCAGCAGCATCACCAAGCTGGCGGTCAACTCCCCCTGCTGATTGAGCTCAGCGGGCATGTCGTCGAGGCTCTCCTTTAGCAACTCCATCAAGCCTTGGATGAACTCCTTCTGCTTATTGAGCTGATCGGGCATGTCGTCGAGGGATAACGACTCCAGCTCCGCCGGCTCGGCATGTTCGCCTCCGCGGCTAGGGTGCTCCTGGGAGCCATCGCCTGCCCGTCAGAGATCTTTCGAGGTCTCTGCGTGGCGGCGAGCCCTCTCTTTTTTTCCGCAGCCTTGGTTGCCGCTCCCTTGTTATGAGTAGTTCTCGACCTAGAGCTCTGCTCACCGGCCATGGCAACGACGGACGAAGAAGAAGCACTTATGAGGAGGAAGGGTAGAGTAATTTTCGGTTAGGTAGTTCCCCTTTTTATAACCTAAGTACTAGCACTAATACTAATACATGCATAGTGGGAACACGTTCAGGTTTGGTACGTACTAGTAGGTGTGAGCAGGCTTTCGAATGTGATGGGAACAAGGTAAACATTAATTGATGGTTTTGGTTTCGAGGCCCAAAACGACTCCCGATGAGTTTAGCGGAACATAAATTTCAAGTACTACACTGCTCAAATGCGTAAATATTATGTTACTGCCAAAAATTGGCACAAAATACGAAGGAGACCAATGGAAGTACTACTAGCAACCCACGATTTAACTACTCGCATGCGCGCAGTGGAGTAATAATGTCTTTCTTCCGCCCTCACGTCCACTCAATTCGCATGCGCTGTATTAATTGACCATCAATGAAGTGAACGACTTTACACGCGTCAAATTATCACATGGGGTGGATCTTGGTACAAAATTGCATCCGCCCGTGTACCCGCGTGTGCGTGCGAGGGAATGAGTGTGTGCGTGGCGTGCGTGCACATCTTCGCTTCGTGCATGTACTGCCAGTATGGCTCAGGGAGGACGAGTACATTCTTCTGGAACCAGCAGCACGTCACTGTGATCAATCCACGCAAGGAGGTCGCGACAACGCCTCCACATGTGCCACGTGGCTTCATGAACTGTAAGAGAGACACTGGGTAGCGTGCCATTGGTATTCTAATTTACGTGTTCTGCACATACTCGAAGTACTAGTAAGGTACACGTGCATTGCACGCATCAGATTTTCAACCAAATTATGAATAAATACCACACTATAGCATCTAAGCTCTGAGTCATATATGCCTGATGTAGCCCTTCGTTTAATTCTTATAGTTCATCTCATTCAAAATCAATTAGTTTTTATAAAAAAGCTCAGAACGCGGGAATGGGAAAAACATGGGATTATAGTGGAATGTCCTCTTGAATCCTACAGGATTGTACGAGTGTTTGATTGTGCATAGAAAAAACGCAGAATTCTTTCGAAGAGGTTTGAGTGGATGGGATGTTTCCTATGAAATCTAGTGAAAATGAATCATATGGAAAAATTCCTATGGTTTACAATCCTACGAATCAAACAACCAAGATAGGAAAAATTCCTAATGATTAGAATCCTCCAAAATTCCTTTGAGAATCCTTTGAATCAAAGAAGCCCTTAATCTATTTTATGATTCATGGAATTGTGCGTTGTAAAGCATAAAGTAAAAACAAATAATGGCAATTCAACTAGAAAAAAAGTTTGGGCAGTTATGATACGGAAGATTCTAGAACAAAAGAGAACCACTGTTGTTTTGAGGTTTGTGCATTATGCTTAAGTTCAACCATGGAGTCTGCTAGATTGTACATGTGGCAAAATCCGATGGGGGGCTAGAAGATGGTGCGAGGGGCCGAGTGGAGGGAGACTATGAAGGAATGCACAAGTGCGAGATCAATATTTAGAGAGAGGGGGCGAACACGTGCGCTGTTGCGCGCAGTGGCGGAGCCATGAAAAATAAATGAGCTAGGGGGCCAAGCATTGCTAATCCTTTACGAGGAGGGTCAATTCATGAACTTAAACCATTTTTAGCAGCAATTGTCTAATGATCACATTCATATTAGCCTCGATATATAGTGATGTTAGGGGGGAGGGGGGCAGGGCCTTTACTGCCCCCTGTATTCGCCATTGTGCACGCGTTTGAGAGATGAAGCGGAAGGCATGGATGATGGAGGGGGACGTTGGATATATAATTAATGTGGGTGTATTAGCTATATATGTTAATCCTATATAGAGAGGTATAGATTGATCGATGTGGACGTGGGAAAGAGGGTGAGACCTCACTGGATATATCGATTGATCGGTTTGTGTGGAAAACTATGAAAGACCTAGCTATATACACACATACATAGAGGAACATCGATCATTGCGCATGCACGCGTGAGAGATAAAGAATGCCCGATATGATGGAGAGGGGGATGTGTGTGGGTGTGTGCCTTCATGGGAGACCGACCTGAAGAAAAAGATTGCATGCGTGCGATGGATAATGCCGACTGGTAGTGTGTGTGCATGCATGCACGAGAGAAAGTTAGTGGTACAATTATAAAGAGAAGACTACTGTGTGGGTGTAAAAGAATAGGTGAGGTCATAATCAATGTAAAGTTGAATTCAAATATTTGAATAAGAGATCCTGGTGTTTGAAACCCATGCATGCATGAATATAACGGAGATCTGCGCGGTGTGGTTTGGAAACGAGCATGTTGTAATGTATACACATTGAACAAGGTCAGACTAATTTGAATTTGAGATACCGATGGCAGACATCATTTGGCCACGTCGCATCCGTGCATGGACACACTATTCTAATTGGAGATGATGCACGGCTTTCGCATCACATATCTATATTTATACCCCTATATATATTATATTTTATATTTTTTATATTGTGTGCGGGTAACTTTAACTTTGAAAGATGGTCGTTGGATGAGGTGAATCCGATGGTCCATAGATGGCAAATTTGAGCACTACTGGTCGTTGGATATCATCTAGATTCCACCAGATTTCGCCACATGTATAATCTAGAAGACTCCATGGTTGAACTTAAGCATAATGCACAAACATCAAAACACAAGCACTTCTTATTTGTTCTAGAATCTTCCATATCAGAATTGCCCAAATGTTTTTCTACATGATTTGCCATTATTTGTTTTTACTTTATGTCTTACGACGCACAATTCCATGAATCTTAAAATAGATTAGCTTTCTTATAAAAACTAGATGATTTTGAATGAAATGAACTATAAGAATTAAACGAACATCTACATCATGCATATATGACTCAAAGCTTGCATGCTATAATGTGGTATTTATTCATAATTTGGTTGCCAAATCTCATGTGTGCAATGCACGTGTACCTTACTCTAGTCTAAATGGTGTTTGTGTGTGTGTTGTGCGTGTTGAGGTGCAAATTGTCTTTTTTTGGTACACGTTAAGCTTGTTCTTCCGAAATTTCAAGCCGCGCCTTGTTATGCCGAAAATTCAAGCTAGTGTCTCTATCTATCGTGCTGTGAAACTCCCGCCTCTTCAACCCGCGCCTTGTTAGCACGAAATATTTAAGATATATCTTTGTCTCGTTGTGCTCCGACAACTCCCTCCATCTCAACCCGCGCCTTGCTATTCCGAAATTACAACGCGCGCGAAAACTCCCACCTCCTGTGAAATCCCGACACGCGAAATGCCCGTGGTACCCCTGAACCGAAAGAACCGCATCAAATCGGTGGGGGTACATTCGTAACTTACCCCACATTTCGCGTCTCTAAGCCATGGTTCCCCACTGCCATCCCATCCGCCCACCCATTCGTACACCGAGGCCGCGAAAACCCGCGACGAAACCCCACACCCTGCTCTGTCCGCCACCCAGCCGGAGCCTCTTCCCCGATGACATCATCCACAGCAACACCTCGACGTCCCTCATCCACCGTACCGGATGAGGATCCGTCGTCGATCTCATCGTCCCGCCGGTTCAACCACCCCGTCCTCCACCTCCAAGGAGCTGCCCCGACGTTCCCCTCGTCTTTCGCGCCACCTCCATTCCCACACTGCCGTCTTCACCTGCACCACCGGAAGAGCATCATCATCACCGTTTCCTCGGATGAAGCTACGGCCTAATCGGCGCCACCAAAGAGGTTGTACACTAATCGCCGCATTTTCTTCTTGATTCGATCTCACGGTGCTGCCGGCGCTCGGTCCCGAGCCGACACGGCGCGGCTCCATCCACGGCGGCGTCGCCGGCCACTTCCTCCATGGCGTCGCTCCCTCGGCGGCGACGTCCACATCAGTAGGAGCTGCTGCTGCTTTAGCTCTCGCTCGCGCTGCTGCTCTGCTCTTGCTCTCGGTCCCCTGCCTGGTCTGCTCTTGCTATTGCTCTTGCTCGCGCTGCTGCTCTCGCTCTTGCTCTTGCTTGCGATGCTGCTCCGATTTAGCTACACTTCAGTCGACTGAATCGACTTTTGGGTCAGTCAA
>NC_057814.1:157157814-157160498 GCF_018294505.1 Triticum aestivum
CCGGCGGTGGCGGGGTGTTGGCGGGGCGGTGGCGTGGGGATCGCCGGAGAAAAAGCTCGGCATGGGGGGCCTAGAGGGATGGCCGGGGCGGCGGCGGACCGGCGGTGGGGAGTGTTTTCGGGGCGGGCGGGGCGGCGGGGGCTGCTGTTTGGCCGGTGGTGGCTGGTGGCTCAGGGGGGTGGAGGTTGAAGATGAACCGCAGGCCCTTGATTTCGTATCCAACGGCTGCAAAATCGACTGACCAGAGATGAAAAAGTTAGTCGACCGACGTGTAGCCTCACCTTGCTAGTGCGTTCAGTTTCGACAGCAAAATTCAGTTTCGACAGTTAAGTTCAGTTTCGACAGTTAAGTTCAGTTTCGACAGTTAAGTTCAGAGATGAGCGGCTGATGTATTTTACATCTAGCACTTTGTGGTTATGTATTTTACGTCATGTATTGGAGATGCTATTACAATTCCACTCAGGTTAACATTGTTCGTTGTCTCTCTTGTCCTGCTTCAGCCTCGGCGTTGTACAACTCACCGGAGCTGCTCCAACGACGAAACCCTCCATCACAGCGGAGCGGTACCTCGGGCTCCATCTCCAGACGCCTAAGATCTTCTTCCCCTCCTCCGACAGCCAAGTCAGCCGGAGCGTCCTCACCGGCCAAACCAATCACGCTGAGATCGACATGGCTTCGCCAAAGAGGTTGTACACTTGTTGCATCTCTTTTTTACTCTACATGTTATATATATTGTCCACTGAGCACTCGTAGTAACGGGAAATACGATTATTTTATCCTACTATATGACAAGCAGTGAGGTACCAGGCAACTTAGCTATCCGTGATGGACTCTCTTGAAAGCCATCATTATTTATCTCTATGCGTTTGAGCTGTGCATTTGTCGATGGGCCTGGGAGTTGAGCTAGTATGGCAGTGGCCTGGGTCCAAAGTAATAGAAGTAGCACAAAAACATTTTTTTAGTGTAGGATTTTCCTTGCTCAAGCCTGCCTACTAGAATCGCCAGTGCTTGAAAGGAAAAGTGAATGAAAAACATTGGAATTGGAAAGTTTCCTATGGTACTACTTTTCATGAATTTGGTGCAAAGGAATGGAGCAAAGGAAAACTGTAGGATTTGTTCCTTTAGTGTCTCCTTGAAAGAAAAACCGTAGGAATTCTAATTTCCACTTCTCCTCCTTTTCATATTCCTATTCATCAAGCACAAGACTAAGAGATAGTAGCATAATAGAATTATAACCGTACATTTTCTTCTGGTTTGACTTAATCTCACCATGCTTTTTTGCATCCTGTGATCTCCCAATTGTTGTGAATCAAACACCCAGATTGGCAGAAATCCTATGTTTTTAAATTCTCTGTTTTGCACGTGCATTCCTATCCTATTCCTGTCTATTTCCTATCCCTGCATTGTTAGAATCCTCAAATTCAAACAAGCCCTTACTCAATTACTTCTGTTACAGATATGTGTCAAACAAAACCTTGTGTGGTTTGTCCTGCTCCTGCGGCGTTGTGTTCCACCCCAGCTCAGCTGCTCCAACGACAGAAGGGTTCACCACAGCAGGGATCCGCTCTCCAGACTGTCTTTCGCCACCTCAGATCTTCTTCCCCGCCGCCGGCAGCCATGGCAACTGCATTACCGTCATCAACTGAGCAGATGACCTTGAGGACTACACGGGTCCGCAAGAGAGGTCGCACTCTTCCGTGTCTGCTTATGTTATGCGTCGCTTAATATGATGACATGCTACGTTATCGTCGTGTTCACCTATTAGACTCCGAGTCAGGTCCAAACTAATGCTGAAACTTGAGTTTTTAAATGGTTGTGGGGTACATATTGGGGCAGCAATCAGTACTATTTGTCTACTATCTGGTTAATCTCCGGTGTCTACTATGAGTTTCATGTTGGGTGCGAACAAACATTAAAGGAGCCATTATCTATATTTTTTAACTAAAGCTATTATCTGCCTGCTATCATTGGTTTTGGGTCTATCCACAGTTTGCTACCATCACTCTGGATTTGTGCATGCACTCCTTACATAATCTCACTATGTTTTATTCCTATGCATGCCAGTTATTGTACACAATGGAACTGACCATGTAGAGCAAAAGAGACGAGCCTTGCGTGGCAATAAAATTTCATGCAGACGTTGTTCCATGGTGGGCGCAAAGGCAGCCCCCCTCCACCCATTTCGGATCGTAATCAAGAGGAAGATAACTATTCTGAGGGGGATTCAGAAGGAGAAGACCACTCCTATTTACCCCATGAGGTCTTCGCTCTAACTTGGCATGCTGATGTTGGTAATATCATGCATATGGTGCCTTGCATTGCTTACTGTATACATTAAAGATTTCATCTGCTTAGTTTAGACATGCTTTGTGTCAATGCCATCTGTTTAGTTTCTTTATCGTATATGTGAATCATGCAATGCCATCTTGTCTAGCCAGGCATCATATATGTGAATTTTGCAATGCCACCCTGGTTAGCCAGTCATCTTATATGTGAATTATATCATGCCATCATTTTTTATTACGTGTTAAATTTGCCGACAATTTTAGTACATTCAATTACTCTTCCTGTGCATCAGCCATTCGGCACGGTCATGGAAAAATCTGGAGTGGAAACAAGGTCTTGAAAGCAGACAATGCTATCTGACGAAGCGCATGTCTTGCTGGTTACCGATAGCTCCTCAG
>NC_057814.1:157160790-157175915 GCF_018294505.1 Triticum aestivum
AACTTGGCAGGGTTATGTTGCTCATATCGTGCGTATGGTATCTTGCATTGCTATGTCATTTGCTTAGTTTAGACATGCTTTGTGTGAATGCCACATGTTTAGTGTCTAATTACCATATATGTGAATTATGCAATGCCATCTTGTTGCAAGACATTATATATGTGAATTATGCAATGTTATCTTATTGCAAGGCATTATGTATGTGAATTATGCAATGTCATGCTGTCTAGGCAAGCGTCATATATGTGAATTATATCATGCCGTCCTTTTTTATTTCTCATTGCTTTTGTCGACAATGTTTGTATATTCAACTGCTCTTCCTGTGCATCAGCCATTTGAATTGGTGATGGAGAAATCTGGAGTGAAAACAAGGTCTTCAGAGCAGACAATGCTACCTGCTGAAGCAGATATCTTGCTGGTTACAGATAGCTCTTCAGAGGAGGATTCAGAGGCAGATGACCAGTCCTATTATCCCCCTGAGGTGTATGCTCAAACTTGGCAGGGTTATATTACTCATATAATGCATATGTTGTATTGCAATGCTTAGTTTTTACATCATATACACAATATTGAATGCCATCTCCTTAGTTGACACATCATATATGTGATTGCCCTCTGCTCACTTCCTTAGTATATAAATCATATATTTGAAGTATGTCATGCCATGATGTTTACATAGACAGCATGTATCTGAATTATGGCATGCCAACCCATTTTCTAAAGACATAATATAGTTATATCATCTCATCCTGTTTACATAGTCATCATATTTTAAATTATGTCATTCTATCCGTGAATTATATCATGCCATCATGTTTCCATCGACGGCATATTTGTGATTTATGGCATGCCAACCACTTTAATAGACACATCGTATAGTTATATCATGTCATCCTGTTTACATAGTCATCATATTTTGAAGTATGTCATTCTATCCTGTTTAGTTAGCCATCATACATGTGAAATTGTGTCATGCTATCCTGTTTAATTAGCCATCATATATGTGAAATTATGTCCTGCTATTCTGTTTGCTTAGACAACATAAATGTGAATTATTTCATGCCCTGTTTTCTTCCCTACTATCCATTGCACCTGTCTACCTTACAATGTCTGTACATTCAATTACTTTTCTTGTTTATCAGCCATTTCAATTGGAGGCAGTGATGGCAGTATCTGTGGGAGTAAAAACACGGTCTTCAGAAAAGATCGTGCTACCTGTCGATGCAGATAGAACCACGGTTGTACTTGCCCAAGAACCAGCCCCACCACACATAACCCACACTCATGCAGATTGTACCCCTACCCAGTTGGATAGAGAACCAGCTACACCCCTTCTAACCCCAACCCCAGCAGATAGACACCCAGTTCCCGTTGACACAGCACCGTCTCCACCACAGAGCACCCAAACACGAGCAGTTAGTAAGGCAACTGCAGTGCCCAAATCACGAGGACCACCACTCCGAACCCGAAGTCAACGCTTAAAGCAGAAGAAGAATTGTTCTCAGGTCAGGTTCCGTAGCTATGGTTCATACTACTTTGCTCTTGCATCACTGTATTTACTGATACCAACTAATTTCAAATTTGAAGGATGCAATTGAAACTCCAATGGCGCAACAGGTATGTTTTAAACCTGTTTCTTCAATGTGTTTGGCTGTTTGCTGTTGTAACTTGCTCTATGTTGATTTCAGTTTCAATTGAATAAACAGTTATGGTCTCATGCCATGCACATTACAAGTGTTGTTATTGCTGTGTAGTTTCCCACACTTATATTCTGTCTATGCTGCTTTGTCTTAAATAGATATGATTCGAACTGTATCTATCTTGATTTGGCAACATAAACTAGAATGATATAGACCATACAGTGACCATACTACATAGATATATGTTTGTTTCATGCTGTTATCCTGTCCACCTTACTACTGAACTGGTTTACCAAAATGAGTTTCATATACTACATTGTAAACCTGAGATGTGTTTGTTTGTTTCTCTTTTAAACGCGGATAAAATATTGGAGAAGAGTACCCTGTTATGCAATGGTAAAGGAAGTAATGCAGATAAGGTTCAAGATAGTGAGACATCCCTGTTGGTCTCCAAGAAAGCTAATAAAAACTATATTGAAGACACTGAGACAACCCCAAAGTCCTATCTTGATGTAGTGTTCGAGTTAATGGCTACCACTACTGGCACCAGCTCTTCGAACTTGTTGCCTGAATCAGTTCGGCTTCTTGAGTCTCAACTTCAAGTTGAAAGACATCGATCAGATGTTATGCGACAGGAAGCCGAAGGACTGAGGAAGTCCCTGCAGAATTCAGATGCATACTTTCTGGTGCAACAGCAAGCGTTGGAGGACTTAAGCGCCAAACAAGAGAAAGTTAATAAGCTTGCTAAGCATCTTGCCAGCATTATGGGTACCCAGGATATTGTTTCTTGAGCTCTTCTAAAGTGGTTTTAGTTCTGGACTTGTTTTGCTGCGGCGTTTATATGCTGTTGTGTTCCCTATATTTGCACTAGTGGCGAACTTTGATGCCCAGTGGATGTAATATGTGTAATAGCCGTGATAGCCTAGTGTAAGTTGCTTGCTTATTTATTTCCTTGTTGTCTTGTTTATGTGTTTGCTTGTAGTTAGTGCAGTTCTTTTTCTGCGGTTTGCTAGTGGCTGCAATAACCTATTTTTTAAAACTAGGCCACAATAACCATGGGCTAATATTTACTGTAGTGACACTGGGCCTCCTACGGGTCGTAGAAACAGTGGGCCTTCTATGGGCCGTATAAACAGTGGGCCTTCTACGGGCCGTAGAAACAGTGGGCCTTCTATGGGCCGTAGAAACAATGGGCCTTCTACGGGCCGTAGAAACAATGGGCCTTCTACGGGCCGTATCATCAATGGGCCTTATACGGGCCGTATGATCGATTGGCCAAACATGGGCCAAACAGACCGCATTCTGGCCGTAAACGGGCTAGAGTTGGAATCATCCATTCATGGGCCAACCATAACGGGCCATCGTTAATAGGCCGTATTTGATGATGCTACGAAAACGGCCCAACGTATTAACGGACCACAAACGGGCCGACTATAACGACGGGCTGAATTTGGCCCACAAGCAGAAAATGACAGTAACGGGCCGTAAGTAAACGAATGCTGGAAAATAGCCCAAGAATAAATGGGCTCTGAGAAGGCCGAAAGATAACATGGGCTGGAAACGGCCCAACGGAATAACGGGCCGTTAATGGGTATAAAGTGATACACTGTGCATTACGGGCCAGTTTCACCACGGGCCGTTAATGGGTGTAAAGTAATACACTGTTCATTACGGGCCAGTTTCAGCACGGGCCGTTAATAGGCCAAGAGTTACATAGGGCCTCATATGGGCCGAAAGACGTCATGGGCCATACATGGGCTAGAAGTGAAAACGGGCTAGAATCATATTGGATGGCCCAGATGATGCTACTGGGCCTAATTCGAATAGGGCGTAACGGGCCTTGGGATAGCGGGCTGTAAATGGGCTATATGCGAACAGGCCATTAATAGGCTTTCCATGGGCCGGCCCGCCAGCTTTTGACCAAGTCAAACGGGCCGGCCTTTTCACAGGAATGGGCCACTGTTGGGCCGTGCCACGTGTCGACGTATCATAGGCGCCTTCTGTCCAATGAGTGGATGACATCTGTCCCAGCGATGAGCCGACACGTGTTTCCTCCAGCCAATGATGATTTTACACGTGGAAAATCCCCATTGGTCGGGGCTCTTAACGGATTATCGGATCCAAAACCCGACCCGATAGCTTAACGGGGTTCCGTTACGGTGGATGCCATGTGTCGGTCACCCTTGACGAAAGCACTTCTGTGACGCGCGATTTATCGTCATGGAAGTGGACACTTCCGTGATGATAATTTTGGTAATGTCATGGAACACTTCTACGACAGCACAGGTATGACTATCTTGATTTTGTCATAAATTTGTCATGGATGTACATGCATGACAAAAAATGCAACCTACTATGACAAACACGTATCATCACGGAAGTGTATTTTGTTGTAGTGATGGGAGAAGTCTTGCTATTAGTAGTCATGTGAATTTGGTATTCGTTCGATATTTTGATGAGATGTATGTTGTCTCTCCTCTAGTGGTGTCATGTGAACGTCGACTACATGACACTTCACCATTGTTTGGGCCTAGAGGAAGGCATTGGGAAGTAATAAGTAGATGATGGGTTGCTAGAGTGACAGAAGCTTAAACCCTATTTATGCCTTGCTTCGTAAGGGGCTGATTTGGATCCATATGTTTCATGCTATGGTTAGGTTTACCTTAATACTTCTTTTGTAGTTGCGGATGCTTGCAATAGGAGTTAATCATAAGTGGGATGCTTGTCCAAGTAAGGACAGCACCCAAGCATTGGTCCACCCACATATCAAATTATCAAAGTACCAAACGTGAATCATATGAACGTGATGAAAACTAGCTTGACGATAATTCCCATGTGTCCTCGGGGGCGCTTTTATCTATATAAGAGTTTGTCCAGGCTTGTCCTTTATTACAAAAAGGATTGGGCCACCTTGCTGCACTTTATTTACACTTGTTACTTGTTACCCTTTACAATTTATCTTATCACAAAACCGCTTGTCATTTCCTTCTGCTCCTCGTTGGGTTCGACACTCTTACTTATCGAAAGGACTACGATAGATCCCCTACACTTGTGGGTCATCAGAGTCCAAGTAGGAAAAGGATTGGACTTGGAGTCCAAGTCCTCTCCCCCTTAGCTTTGCTCTAGGGCTTGGAGGGGTTGTTTCCCACGCCCCTCCACCTATATATAGAAGGGAGGGGTGCCCCAAGAGGACACACCAAGCCCTTGGCGCGCCTCTCTCTCTCCTGTTACTCCGTAGTTCCACCGCCTCGTCCCGGCGACGCTTAGCGAAGCGCTGTCGGTGCTCCACCACCACGCCGTCGTGTTGGTTGTGATCCCATCTACTTCTCCTCTCCCGCTTGTTGGATCAAGAAGGAGGAGACGTCATCGAGCCGCACGTGTGCTAAACTTGGAGGTGCGTCCCTACGGCACTAGATCGGTTGGATCGTGATCGGATCGCGAAGAGTACGGCTACATCAACCGCGTGATAAACGCTTCCGCTTAGCGATCTACAAGGGTATGTAGATGCTCTCCCCCTCTCGTAGCTATGTTCTCATATCAACTCTAAGCAATAACATGTGTTGTTATAAAAATCTTGAAAATGAGAGAAACATATAGCAATCATTAGGTTATGCTCATAATATCTATTCTAACAATCATTAGATGCCAATTGTTCTCATATCAACTCTAACAATAACATGTGTGGTCATAAAAATCTAGGAAATGAGAGGAACATATAGCAATGATGTGGTTATAGACATACTATCTATTCTAAATTTGTAATAATGAACAGGCAGTCATATTCATAAGGTAAAGATGAGATGAGATAGAACAATTACACAACGATAGATTCCACCAGTATAGGCAGCCAATCTGTGCGTCGACCGCGTAAACGATGCCATCATGCACTATAGCATCAGATAGAAATGTTGCCTCAACAGGATTGACGATGAGCCATAACCATGTATGGTGACCGGATTCCAGATAGACTAATGCATGTTGAACAAGGCAATGAGCTTGTAATCCATGTAGTCTTCTGATGGTTTGGGCACTTCGCAGAATACAACTTTCAGCAAACAGAGGACGATCCAAAAGCTCGACGCATCTCGTGCGTAGTAGGCAGGAGTGTCCGGCAGGCCGCGAGGCTTGATGGCGGCGGTATCCAACTATGGAAGGGTGATCTCTCGCTAGGTGTAGATATCCATGAGACGCCATGGACTACTGTATTGGTGGATGAGGACGATCCAGTTGGCCTTCATTCCCGCCTAGTAGTGGCCGCGCATGAAGGACAGGTGGACGGGTAGTGGTAGCATGTCGAGGGGCACCACGGCAACCTCCGTAGGATTGTCAAGTCAGTGTCTGGGCCACCTGCGAGGATCGGGCATCAGCAAGCAGGGTGTCTTGAAAAGAGCCGGCCGGTTGCAGACAAGTAGACAGTACAAAGACACCGAGCATGTGGCCAGACGGACGGTGCTGAGTAGGTCCATATGATTACAGATCTTCTCCAAGAGAACATTGGGGAGGGAATTCCAATCGCGACTCTACGTGTCAGTCGGTTCTGCCATAGTGTTTTTTAGGGCGCTGAGTGATTGGGGTTTTCGGTGCCTGCGAGCCAGCGGGGAAGTGGATTCGGGCGGGCGAGCGAAGAAGATGACGTGTGTGGCCGAGCAGTGAGCGGGGGGATATGGTACACGCGAGCTATGAAGGAAGATGGTGCGGGCGGGCGAGCAGTGAGCGGGGGGAAATGGTGTGCGGCCGACGATGGGGAAGAGAGGAGGAAGAAGAAGAGAGGAGGAAGAAGAGTGAAAGACGGGGAAGAAAGTGCATTAAATCTCAATTCTACTAGTACTACTACCAGGATATACCGTCCTTCAGAGTGTAAGTAGTTACGCCGATGACATGTGGGTCTACCTCAAGAGGGCCCATATGTCAATTAATGGAGGAGAGATGTGCGTAGGCGTATTTGCGGAAGCGTGCTCTACTGGAAAACATGATGGCAGTACTGGGTAAGGCTAATTTAGTAACGCCAACACACTGGTTCAGCTTATTAATTAAGTATCCCATCTGCTGCTGCGTGTATTGTCACTTCACTGTGAAGACTAGTTGAATAGTTCTCTCTGACCGAGATGGGGAATAATGGATTGTGAAAACTTCCTATCTACAGTATCCCTATGCCTCTACGCTCATTTCACTCATTTTGCTCCGTACGTAGTCACTTGTTGAAATCTCTAGAAAAAAGACAAATACTCCGTATTTGGGAATAGAGGGAGGCTTTTACTCCATATTTGGGAACAGAGGGAGTATCACCATATGGAGGGAACAGAGGAAGCTTGAAATATGAACATGTCAATGGGAGGGAGTAAAAGCCTCATGCATGCATGCATGCATGCATGCAACATGCAACACTCACACGTACACATTGACGCACGCAACACTCACGCACCCATGCGGCACACAGCACACGACGCAACACATACACTCATGCTCAAGTGCTCAACCTACTCCCTACGTTCGTGAAAGACTGTACATTTAGAGATTTACACAATGACCAGGGCATAATTAATGCCCAAAAGTAGCAGACTTATGTGTGCATGCGACCATTGAGAGAAGAAGATTAAATGAAGGTTGTTGCATGCTGTAATTAAGGATAGACATGTAGCCTATAGCTAGAGCACAAGTTTGTGTAGTCAATCAATATCGATTTAGATTAAAGGCTAAATGCATTGGAAGTGTAGATGTACACTCTTTGTTTTTTAGCCAATGTACACTCTTTGTTGGAAGACCGAGGGAGTACACGTGCATGCACTCACATACACAGCCAGGGTGGTTCGCGCGTAAGGGTTGGACTCCTGTCGCGCCTGCATAAAGTTTTGTTTAACCGATTTTCTTTGCTCTGCCAACTGACAGGTGGGACCCAGAAACCAGGTGACAATTTAACCAGTCAACAAAGTGCCACGTCGACTATGTGGCCGGTCAGTAGGGTGCAATATGGTGCTCTACAATGAGCTAGTGATTGTATAATCACCGCAAAACTATATATAGTGACTGTAAAGAGCGTATTGTTACATACGTTGACCGCCAGTGTATTTTCTCGTTTCAAATTAAGCCATATAACCGGAAAGGACGCGGTATGGACTAGTACTAGTACTGCTTTGATGTGTCTCGTCAACTCGCCGAACGAGGAGAAGCTTGCTTACTATGCCTCTCCCTCTCCCACGCATGCGGTGGCTCGCAGGACGAGGAGAGGGTTTTGACTACAGCGCCCTCTCCCTCTCCCTCGCCCTCACCCTCGCGGTGGACGTGCAGTAGTTCAATCGGTGTCAGATTGCCAGAAGCATATTGTACTATAGTATCATCATTGTTGGACCTTCCGAAGAGGTGAAGAGCCAAGTGCAAGGTTCAGACGAGTACGAACTGTTGAACCTCCCGAAGAGGCAAAGAGCCAAGCGCAAGGTTTTATAGGAGTTGTCGTCCTAGTAGGAGTATATTACAACTATAGCGAAGGATGCTACTGTATGATGTCGCCACATCACCTATATCCAAAGCTGTGCCACCTTTTTTCTCAAAGAGCGTGTTGGAGCTAGCCCGTGCAACAACCACACAAGTTGCACGTACACATAACACATTTACTAGTAATAAATTCTAAAGGACAAATGCCAGTATGCCACACAAGTTCATCTCCAATTCATGTGATAAATTTGTGCACGACTAGTCTACATATATTCACAACGCTACCGTTCACAATTTACCATACTCCACTTACACGTTATAGATGGGCTACATGTCCTCCTCTAGGTTCCCGTCCCAGGTGTTCTTCATGGATGGCACGATCCATAGCGGTGGGCAACGGGAATCATTGTTGCAGCTTTATAGTCCGGTTCCACACGATGGAGACTCATCCAAGCTGAAGCGGCATAAATCAGGGATAGCGTGTCCCAGCATGTCGTTCATCCGGCGGTGCGCACTGAAGACACAACCATGCTTCATGAATGGCATGCCTTCGGTGTCATGCACGGAAGGTGGCATCCGCTTCACAATGGGGTAGCTGTCCCCAATGAAAAGCAAGTACTCTCCAAGAGTTTTCCTCGGCACCCACGTAGCATCACGGGGGTCGAACTCGGTGCCGTTCATCTGGTACACGCGGCATCTCAGATCTGGACACGTGGTGACGTACATAGTCAAGGTCCATGCATAATAATGTTGTGCTCAAATATTGCGGTCAGTAATACTGTGCAGCAAATAGTACTACTCCGGTGTAGAGGAAGTAAAATAACCGGCTTATTATATATAGCCACTCTTGGCTACATGGGTGAGATAGTAAGACATGGAAAAACAAAAATGGTGGCAGCTAGTGGGTTCAAGTCTTCAAGGGCCTAGCTAGCTATACGCATCCTCCAAGCTAAAAAGTACTCCTACTAGTACTAGTAAGTAGTACAACAATGAAAGAGAAGGCGAGAGGGCTAAAAATATAATACTAAATGGAATACCTGGGTAGATGGTGATGGTCCGATCATGGTAGATTGTGTGACCATGTTGCACATCAGTGGTACCATGGGTAACGACTGCTAAGATAGTTGATCCCAATATGCCAAACTCAGCTACAAGGTTCCAGGTTAGACCGAATCGCGGATGCAAATGCACATCTAGGATCGGCGATCTTATTTTGATCGGGGGATGACTGGTCCCTAAAAAATAATGGAGTACCGTTAGGGATGCAAATGATGGTTTGTGCATTCCGTTTGTAATCTCCGTACCGTAGGATGGCAACCAGATGAAACAAGTCCCCTGGTTTGTCAGCGCGAATATGCGGCGTAGATGGCGCACGGCGTCTTCGAACGTGTAGGGGTACAAATCTGCCGCGGCCAACATGCGCCAGCCTCTGCCGTTACTGCCTCTTGCATTGATGGCAATCCTTATGTCGAACACCGCGATGAGATAGTAATCGTCATAGCCACGTCGCTTTGTCGGCGGGTCCACAGTTGCTATCTTCTTCAATCTCATGTAGGCATCATGATACGTATTCAAGCCCAGCCAGCCCGGAAGGCCGATCCCAATGGTGGAGAAGGGGTCCACGGGAACGGCCGCAGTGCTGTGGATGTTGTGCAAAATGATGGTGGTATCCGGCCGGAGATATGCAAGCCAATCTTCGTTGACACCGACCCAGACCTATCTATAAGACGGTGGGCAGCGGAGAAATTACGGGACGGAAATGGAATAACAAAGTACTACATGATCAAACTCCATGACTAACCTACTCACCGGACAAAATTCGACTACCTCTCAACATTGGCAACTCTAGCGGAGTCAACGTGCAACCATGGCCAGGGAGTGGTGGACTGTTCGAAGGATTGTCCCATAGAAGAACCTTCTCCTCGAGGACGCATGGAAGACCAACAAGCATGTCCTTTTCCCAAGCATGTTTAAGCACCATCTTGAAAAAGTTGGTGCAGGAAGCACCGAGTCTTGCGGCGGTGAGGACGTCGGAGCGGCGTGCGATTTCTCCTAGAGGACCATCGTCCAAGGTCTCCCGGCCCCGACGAGGAGGAGAACCGCCTGGCGAATCCATGGGAGCAGCGATGAACTGCCTTCTCTTTGGGGGAACTGGTGAGGAGGAGATAAGAGCGTAGTAACCGCAGGGCCTCGTCCCTTCCAACTGTAGCTCCTCGATCGTTCCTTAGCGAAGGGGTGAGGCTATTATTTACTACGTACTCGTATTGTAGCAGTACTAGTACTACTTTCTCAACTAGTAGTGCGATGTACTATACTTCTAGTATAGTGCACCAGCTTTGAACTCTGAATCTCAGGGCCAAGGAGCTACAGTTGGAAGTGGAGGGTAGCATTGTTCTCTAGAACCATCGTTGTACTATCAATGCAGGGAAAGTACACCTGCTTAGTGGGTACTCTCGGTGCTCTATTCAAGCGTGTAGCTGGCCTACTCAGCCGCTCCTCTCATGCATACACTAGCAGCCTGTTTATTAGCAATGGTTACTGCGGGGGCAGAACATTTGAGTTATTTGATACAACGAGACTAGGCTTTTCGCTTCCATTTGTGGAGGTGTAATGGATCTCGTCGAACTTTTTTAGTAGTTCCTTCTTTATGAATGAGATGAGGCAAAGCTTTTGTCTCCGTTTCAAAACAAAAAAATCACGTCAAGAGGAATTTCTTTTATAGAGCTGATAATGGAGTGAAGTCCATGCGTGCAATGCCACAAGCTACAGAGTAGTAGAGTACTAGCACTTTATGTACAGAGCCATATTGCACAGTTCCCAATGCCGCGCCAGGCTTTTCCGGCTCCTTGGGCCTAATTGGGAGGCGCTAGTTTAAATATGCTACTAGCTGGTGAGGAAGCTGCAAGCGAGGTGCGGCTAGGGCAAGAACGCGAGCCACGAGATGATGGGAAGGAAAATCCGTTCACATGGCTGGGCTATCAAGTGCACCCAGATTGTGGTGCGACACGTCTGTTCGACTTCAAAACTCAAACTACCCGTGTACAATATTGGCTCACAGCGAAGTTACTACTCCCTCTAGTCCTTTTTAGTTCGCATATAAGATTTGTCTGAAGTCAAACCTAGTAAACTTTGACCAAGTTTATAGAAAAAATACCAACATTCAAAATGTGAAATTAATAACATCAGATGCGTCATGACTTTCTTTTCATATTGTATAAATTTAGCATTGTAGATGTTAATATGTTTTCATATAAATATGGTCAAACTTTACGAAGTTTGACTTCAGACAATTCTTATATGCAGAGTAAAAAGGACCGGAGGGAGTATTTAAAAAAAAGGCTGTCGTGCGTTCGGCCGGGATCGAACCCACAAAACGAGGTATACACTCCCGCAACCACTAGTAGTACTCGTTGGAGTACAACGCAACCTAGAATCGCCTTTTGTCACTAGTAGTACATTGTTCCTTACAAGAAACCACAAATAATGCCAAGAAACTACTACCACTTGCATACGTGGCAGACTTAAGATAAGACTACCTTATCAACCATTGTACATGCCCTTACCAACCAACCCTACCAAGAAACGACTACTCTACAAAGTGTCGTTATAGGCACGTTTCAACCCATGTCGCCCCTTAAGTCAACGCCTTCTATTCGACCGGCAAGTTAGGCGTTATGACTTGCGGGACCTACATGTAAGTCTGCACAAAAATCCCCGAGTGACCTCCTACCTCCGGCCCGTCCACCTAGTCATCCTCGGCCATGGGACGCAGCTACCGCCGCCGGCAGAAGGCGAGGTCTAAACCGCCGCCGGCGCGGATCCCATCTTACGACAGCCCGGATGCCAGCTCCGTCCGGCGCTCGCGGCCGCAAGCTAGCCAAGATAGCTCCGTCCAGCTGCTTGTCTGCAAGGTTTGCTAGCTAGATTGGCACGGCGGCGCGGCGGCTTGCTTGCATGCGTCGCGCTATGGCCAGCCATCTGGCTCGAACGAAGGCCAGCGCGGCGGCTTGCTCGCGTGTGAGTCATGCTCGGGCCAGCCTGCCAACCCGTGTGGAGGCCAGCGCAGCGTCCGGCCCGTCCGACGGAGCGGCGGCCAACTCGCTCATCACCGGCGCCACCGACGAACACACATCAGTACTGTTTGAAGTAATGTTCAGGAAAAAATAATGATTTGAGGGGGAATAGCATGATAGAAGGTCAGATGTGGGTCCCTCATGTCAACGGTCAAACAAAATGTGTTGGTTTAAGCTGCCTCGTCAGCACGGACGTGTGGGCCAACCCTGTCATAAACGGGTTTAAACGAGCCTAATCGGCGCTAGGTAGTAATTTTTGGCGCGGATTAAGAAATTTTGGATATGTTTTGCTATTTTTTGTACAATAGTTTCTTCCTAGGGCTGGTTGAAATTGGTAGTTTTTTGTTAAATACTCTACATATTGTAAGTAGGAGTGACTTTGGAAGCCAATAAGCAAGGCTAGTTACATAGTGCCTATGTGTACGTGATTGAAAGTAAATATCAACCATGAGTGACTAATATCTTGATGGAAAACTCGAAACTATGGAAATACTAGCATCTTTTTTGTATGGTTGGAAATACTAGCAATGTTCACGTATGTTGCAATGGATCATAATTAGAATAATACTTATTCACAAACTTGATACAAAACACTCTAATTTTGATATACATATATCACTAGAGATATATTATGTTTCAATCAGAATATTTTCCTTGGGCTGTTTTGGTGAGGTGAGGGAGGGATGTGGTTGGTTTTAAGATACTAAGTATGGGTTTTTCTATAAATTGGTAGAGAAGTGGGATGTTGGCGAGAAAAGGCAACAACTTACCTCACATTCGTTAGATGTAGATCTAATGGTCAGAAATGACGGATGGCAGACACACCATCACCACCAACTTATTCTTCTGTAGGAGTACTAGCAAGATGTCCGTGCATTGCATGGAACATCAAGATGCATTTTTTTTATAACACACTTGTTGTGATTGACCCATGCAGGAGTAATCCCATGTGTAAAAACTAATGATATCTCGAGAAAGAGGAGATAAGGTGAAGAGGAGTGGGGCGTGGTGCGATTGGTGGTCGGACTGAGCGGAGGCATGGGGATGGACGACGCCGGCAGCGGCCACCAGGCCAGTTTGTTCCAGAGGCTTCCTTTTTTTAATTGCTCAACAATGAGGTTGTTGGAGATAAGGATGAACGAGGGAAGGCCTTGTCTGCAAATGTGGAGAGAGGTGCGGGTATGTCGGAGTTATTGGCGACGGGTACCCCGAAGACGGCAAGACAATAATTCAAGACATCGAGGCTAGCAAAGCCCCTCAGTCCGACTACCTGGCCGCTCCTGTCGGCTCCCCGTCCGACTGCTCTGCCCAGCCGGCTGCCGACTGCGCCAACTAGCAGGTTGCCGACTGCGCCAACCGTCCGGCTACCGGATGCCGCCTGCAGCCCGACCCAGCACCGACGAGACGGCCATACCCGGCAATGTTGACAAATAGTAGCGGCGACATCATCTATAGTGTATCTGTCCCTGGGCACTGTTTTATAAAGTGCACCAGGGACAAGGAGGCATGCACATCACGTACATGGGCATGGTGTCCCATGCCCACTTGTCCCCCACGCCACTACCTAACTTAGGTAGTAAGCTATCCCACACTATATATAGCTAGCATTCATCCATCCACCACGGCCACAATGGCTCGCTGGACACTCTCACACACTCCACGCATGCATACTAGTTAGCAAGCTAGCTAGCACACACACATATCCATTCGGCCAAGCACGCATTTGTGCTCATATGCATATACGAGGCCAGATGCCTATGGCACTAACCTCAGACACAGCTCCAGGAGCAACTCTGTACCAGATATACTAGATATACTCAGATATGCAGGAGTAGGGGTATTATCTCTTCGGAGAGCCCCGAATCTGGATAAACTATCGTGTGATACTCGCATACCCGCTCCCGGGCCTACCAGCAGCAGTCTTGCCCTCACACGAAGCCACCTTGTGGCATCTGTCGTCTTGCACCCCCCCCTGAGAATACCACGACAGTTGGCGCCCACCATGGGGCGGTACTATGCTACCACGCTGCTGCTGGTTTCGCTGTCCGGGAGGGACCCTTTTTTCGCCATCTTCATCAGCTCCGCCACGACGTCGCCGCCGTCTCTCCGGCCACGCATGACGGCTCGACATCAACTCGCCCCCGGGGCGGCCGCGCGAGACGGCACACCTTCGTTGGCGGCCTCGCCATCCTCCCGTCGAGGCATCGATGTCGCCTCTCCGGCCGCACTCGCGGGCTCGACATCGACACGCCCCCGGGGCGGCCGCACGGGACGGTGCATCCGCATCGTCGGCCTCAACACTGCTGAGCCTGCTCACGCTTGTCCCGCTCACTTGCATCTGCTTGCAAGCTAGCTAGATGCAAGTCAAACGATGGTCAAACTATAGCTATACTCAAGCCAGATAATGGTTAGATTCTAGTCATGCATTAGTCACACAATGCCCATACGCTTCCAAAATCCATGGCGTTGCTCTCCGGCTGTAGCTGCTCCTGCTGCATCCTCGCGCTGCTTCTGCTCCGCCAACTCCCCTCGCCGCGGCTGCGGCCTCTTCCAGCTCCCGAGCTGTGGCTGTCGCAGGCTCCCCCATCTGCGCGCCCGGGCCGCCCCGCTGCTCGCAGCTCGACCCGCCCGAGCCGTCCCATTGCTTGTTGCTCTGTAACTTACTGCAGCCACGGCGGCGGGCCGTTCCCAGCGCGGGCTCCCTCGGCCCTCGAGTAGCAGCGCCCCTGCATCGCCTGTGCCCAAGCACCCCTGCGTGCTGCTCCTTTCTCGCACGCGGGGGTGCATTGCCTCGACCTCCAGCCTAGCGCCTCCATCCGCGCGCCACCATCTGCCCCGATGACGTCCTTTCTGCGCCCCGCCCGGCTGCTCCAGCCCCGCGCGCGCCGGCTCTGCCTCCGGCCGCACCCCCGTCCGCGCCGGCCTCAGCCACGGGCCGCGCGGCGTCTGCTCACGCCTGCAGCCTCCCCAGCTTGCATCTGCG
>NC_057814.1:157176435-157178894 GCF_018294505.1 Triticum aestivum
CCGCGTCACCCGGCCGGCCCTGCCGCCTGCTGTCGCCGCGTTCCCAGGTCAGCTTCCGCTGGTCGGCAGTAGTGGTCGGCTGCTCGTGTAGCAAGAAAAAGAAGTGTGTGCATTCGGCTGGCCAAGCCGGCTGAAGAAAAGTCAAGGGCCGGGTGCCTACCGGCTGCTCAGCTAAAAAGAAAGAAAAAAGAAGGGTCCGGCTCCCCACGTGGAGTCGGACAGAAAGAGAGAAGAGAAAAGAAAGGGCCGGCTGGGGCAACGTAGTGCGCCGACTACCTAGTAGCCGGCTGGAAAAAGTGGGCTGACTGCTGGCAAAAAGAAAAGAGAGAAAAGAAATGTGCGTCCGACCGCTGGCTGCCTGGCCGGCTGCAAAGAGCCCGACTGCTGTGTCGGGGTCTACCCGCCCAACCGGCTGAAGAAGAAAAAGAAGAAGACAGAGTAGTTGCTGGGAGATCCGGCCAGGCTGCTCAGCAGTCGGCCCGAATCTCGGGGCTACACCCAGCGGGTGCGCTGACGCTCCCCCGCGAGAAAGAAGACAAAGTAGTTGCTGGGAGATCCGGCCCGAGTGCTCAGCAGTCGGCCCGAATCTCGGGGGCTACACCCAGCGGGTGCGCTAACGCGCCCCCGCGAGGAAGAAGACAAAGTAGTTGCCGGGAGATCTGGCTCGACTGCTCAGCAGTCGGCCCAAATCTCGGGGGCTACACCCAGTAGGTGCGCTGGCGCGCCCCCACGGAAGATTGCAAGAAACAAAACAAGAGACAAAAGAAGAGTTTTGTCCGGCTGCCAGCAGCCGACAGAAGAGAAAAAAGAAAAGGGCGCTGTCAGACACCTCGCCGCCTGGCCAGCTGTGCCAAGCCGGCTTGGCCACGTTCCTCTCGCCGCCCGGCCGGTCAAGCCCGACCGGCTGGACCTCCCTCGAGCACCCGAAGGCTCGAGGGCTACACCCAGCGGGTGCATCGGCGCGCTCCGCGAGCGCCGAGCCGCGCCAGCTGTCTTCGACAACCTCCGCCTCGACTACATGAAAATCAATGTGAGCACCTCACCCGCATATTTTTGCACCGCGCAAGCACGGATAACCCCGAGCGATGCTCGGGGGCTACCTCCGCATTTTATTACAGTTGCACCACTGTTCGCCCCGGTACCAGCCAGAGTTGGCCCGGGGGCTGGCCGCTTGGCCTGAGACGTTTTTTCCTGCAGACGGCTTAGTAGCGTGTGCAGTACCAAAGGCCTACCTCTCAGCCACAGACCGCAGAGCGGCTGTCCGGCTAGCAAGAGCAAAAGCTGGAGGTCACCCCACGCGAAAAATGTCCGGGAAGAGAAGCGCTTCAGGCGACCCAACCGTTTCCTTTATGAGTATCTGCTCGGTTAAATCCGCTCCCAGAGTCTGAGTACTGTACACTCCGCTTCGTGGCCCACTCTCAGCCACAGACCGCAGAGCGGCTATCCGGCGAGCGAGAGCACAAGCCAAAAAGCGGAGGGAACACGAAAATGATTGAAGGGGGCTCGGACGAAACCGAGTCGGCACCCTCTACATAATACTTGCAACGCTAAAAGCAATCATTTGATATATCTGCGTGGACTAACTTTGTCTTTTGCATGATCATTTCCATGAACACCCGCCAAAAAACATCCGCCCAACTTTGCCAAGTTGCCCAGAGGCTCGGGGGCTACTGTCGGAGTTATTGGCGATGGGTACCCGAAGACGGCAAGACAATAATTCAAGACATCGGGGCTAGCAAAGCCCCTCAGTCCGACTGCCCGGCCGCTCCTACCGGCTCCCCGCCCGACTGCTCTACCCGGCCGGCTGTCGGCTGCCGACTGCGCCAACTAGCCGGCTGCCGACTGCGCCAACCGTCCGGCTGCCGGGTGCCGCCTGCAGCCCAACCCAGCACCGACGAGACGGCCGTACCCGGCACTCTTGACAAATAGTAGCGGCGACATCATCTACAGTGTATCTGTCCCTGGGCACTGTTTTATAAACTGCACCAAGGACAAGGAGGCATGCACATCACCTACATGGGCATGGTGTCCCATGCCCACTTGTCCCCCACGCCACTACCTAGCTTAGGTAGTAAGCTACCCCACACTATATATAGCTAGCATTCATCCATCCACCACGGCCACAATGGCTCGCTGGACACTCTCACACACTCCACGCATGCATACTAGTTAGCAAGCAAGCTATCTAGCACACACACATATCCATTCGGCCAAGCACGCATTTGTGCTCATATACATATACGAGGCCAGATGCCTATGGCACTGACCTCAGATACAGCTCTAGGAGCAACTCTGTACCAGATATACTAGATATACTCAGATATGCAGGAGTAGGAGTATTATCTCTCCAGAGAGCCCCGAACCTGGGTAAACTACCACGTGATACTCGCATACCCACTCCCAGGCCTACCAGCAGCAGTCTTGCCCTCACACGAAGCCACCTTGTGGCATCTGTCATC